>NW_024422815.1:0-4998 GCF_014898765.1 Herpailurus yagouaroundi | reverse complement strand
TTTATTACTATGCTCTCTGTTAACACTTCTGCTGTTGTAACAGTGACTCTGAGCATTCCTTGGCTGTGGCAGCATAACTTTAATCTCGGCCCCCATCTTGCTCTATATATGGTCTTCTCCCCTGTGTTTATATCTCAAGTCTCCTTCCATTTTTATAAACACTTCATTGTATATCTCATCTGGAGATCCTTAACTTTGTTTCCTCTCCACAGACCTTTTATCCAAATAAAGTCACATATACAGGTTCCAAGGATTAGGATATGGACATATCTTTTTGGGGCCACCATTCAGCCTGCTTCATTCACTATATGATGTACTTAGATATACTGTCTCTCTCATCTGGGTAATTTCTCCCATCTGCTTTCTAGGTTATCTTTCTCCAGCTGAATCTAATCTCTAGTTTAAACTGTCTATTGAGAATTTAATTTCAGTGCCTATATTTTTTACCTCTAGAAACTTTATTTGGTTCTTCTTTTTTTTTTAATTAAAAAAAATTTTTTTTAACGTTTATTTATTTTTGAGACAGAGCAAGACAGAGCATGAACGGGGGAGGGTCAGAGAGAGAGGGAGGCACAGAATCTGAAACAGGATCAAGGCTCTGAGCTGTCAGCACAGGGCCCGATGCGGGGCTGGAACTCATGGACCGCGAGATCATGACCTGAGCCGAAGTCGGACGCTCAACTGACCGAGCCACCCAGGCGCCCCTGGTTCTTTTTAAAAAGAATTTTTTTTTAACATTTATTTATTTTTGAGAGACAGAGAGAGACAGAGCATGAGCAGGGGAGAGGCAGAGAGAGAGGGAGACACAGAATCTGAAGCAGGCTCCAGGCTCTGAGCTTTGAGCACAGAGCCTGACACGGGGCTTGAACTCACAAACCGCCAGATCATGACCCGAGCTGAAGTCAGACGCTCAACCCACTGAGCCACCCTGGCACCCCCATTTGGTTCTTCTTATAATCTGCCTTATGTCATGTTTTTTTGGTCATGTTCTTTAGTTGTTTCAAGACTGATACCTGATAAATATAAAGTCCCTGGGGGATCTAAATCTTCTGTTTATTGCTTTGTCTGCTTCTTACTCATTAACTTATGTCCTTGGGTGCTTTGTACTTTTTGTTTATTTTCTCATATATTGTTGATCTAAATCTGTGGGAATCTCACGTGAGTCTGGATCTAGAGTATTCTCCTCCAAGAGAATTTGAATTCTCTTCTGCACTGCACTTCAGAGATGTGATGGACATGGGACAACTTTAAATGACTTTTTGGTTTCTATTCTCCCACCCCACATATTTAGTGTAGATTTGAGTTCTGTACTCATGTGTGGGTAGATCTATCAATCACCATAACTAATCCAGAGGAGTACTCTTTCTTCTCTCTGTCTCTCTTTTTTTTCCAGCCTGGAGCTGAGACAAAGACAGATTTTACTCTGCATACTTCTGTGCTTCAAAAGGGGCCTAGACTCCATGTAAACAAGGTTCTAGACTCCACGTAAAATTGAAGACACCTATTATTACAGTCCTCATTTTCTAAAGTGATGCTTTTCTGTCTACCCAGCTACTTGCCACTTTTGAATCATGCTTATGCATACATGTTAAGTGGATAATTTTCTCAATCATGAGGATGATTTAAAGCTTAAGTACCTGTGTTATTTGAATAACTGTGTTGATTCTCCACATTATTTTGCTCATATAGTCAAAGCCCATATATGTAGCCTAGAATCTGGTGGTCTTCTCTTCACTATACCATAGATTTGCCCTGCTTTGTGAAATCCACTATTTTAAATTGGCATGACATTAATTAGATGATTTAGTCGCATACTTAGAAAAACATGACTCTGCAAAAAAAATTCTATAGTTTATTTAAAATTTTAGTGTATGTAAACTCTAATTCCATTACAAAAAGCAATTTTACATCAGTGAGGAACCCATACATGATTAGCTATCTTTTTAAGAGGTTTATTTTCCAGTAATGCTGGTTTACCAGTGTGATCTCAGGCACCCACATTCCTGCATTTGGCTCTAGATTGCCTCTTCCTCAGTGAAGCTGTTGAAGGAGAAGATGACTAAGAAAGAAAGGTCTTCACTCAAGTTTCCGAATCAGTACAGTGTTCACAAGACTTTATCACCCCTTTGTACATCTTCCTCAGTTATTCGGTATTTAAATCATTGTTTTTTTTCCCTTAAATGTTGCATTAAGATTTGGGTTTTTCTTTTCAGAATCATCTATCATTTCCACATAAAGTATGCAAAATAGTTTGTGCAAACTAAGACTATGCTCTAGGGAGGGTGGCGTAGAGCTAAGATCACTGTATGTGGAATTCACAAACTTAACGTTGAGTCCTTATTGACCTCACTTGCTAGCTTAGGCTCTTGTACAATTCACTTTATATCTCTGAGCCTCAGTCTCCACATCTGTACAAGAATCTTGTACTAGACGGACCCTTGAGATTTCTTCTAACACTAACATTCTATGATTTGAGTTATTTACGTGTTAGGGGATTAGATAAATCATCTTTTCAAAAAATTTTTACTGACAGGTTGTGGAATCTGGGATTCTTTGCTATTTAAAGATACTCTTGTTTTTCCTTTCTATAATAACTTTCTATAAAATTTGCTGTGACTTGAATTAAGAGTAGCAAAAATTGGACGACAGCCAAAGGATAGTGAATCATGGGCACTACTTACTGACTAGGGTAAATTCTCCATAGAGAGATGTCTAAAAGAAGTAAGGTGGGAATTCTGGGATGAAGAGTATATAATTCACTATCACTTGGATGGTCTTTTAATAAAGGTTTTTATGGAGTAAGAGACTGGAGAATCTCAAACTGTTGATAGGCTTGCTAATATTTTAATGGAAAAATGGCATAAATATTTTGTGTGTGTGGTGTTTTGTTTTATTTCGTTTTTGTGCTGCTTTCTAATGTGGCTGTTTCTTTGACAGGGAAAGGGAAATGCCTTCTAGCCTCTGCAAGACATCATGTAATGAAGTACCTCAAGGACACTTACACTCACAAGAATTAAGCGGTAATAATAGATTCTAGAACTTCTTGAATAAATTACCTGATTGTGTACATTTTAGAAATTGTTTCAGTGATTAGTGTCGCTTTCTTTACTCCTAATGGCATATGATATCAACTAATATTACATGATGTGACAAATGCTGTAGTCTGTGAGTAAGCATAAACAAACTAGGTAAAATAAGTATTCATAAATATCTTTTTTTAGAAATATCTTCTGTTATATTGATAGGCAAAATGTAACATATGTGCTTATTTTAGTTAAAATATTTCGGGAAAAAAGTCTGAATATTACATCCAATGAATATATTAGTAAGCACTAGAGTCACTGATTTTACTAGGATTTAGTTCTTGGTACATAGTACCCTTCACTTCTTTTTTTTCCCCCTTCACTTCTTGACACTGAACTCTCCCGTATCTTGGGCCTCTTCTTTATATTTATGGAGTCATTTAGCACATTTTTCCTTTCTGATCATCATATTAGGCATCTTTTTATTTATTTTTTCATAAGTAATCTCTGTGCTCAACGTGGGCCTTAAACTCACAACCTTGAGATCAGAAGTTGCATGTTCTATGGGGCGCCTGGGTGGCGCAGTCGGTTAAGCGTCCGACTTCAGCCAGGTCACGATCTCGCGGTCCGTGGGTTCGAGCCCCGCGTCAGGCTCTGGGCTGATGGCTCAGAGCCTGGAGCCTGTTTCCAATTCTGTGTCTCCCTCTCTCTCTGCCCCTCCCCCGTTCATGCTCCGTCTCTCTCTGTCCCCAAAATAAATAAACGTTGGAAAAAAAAAAAATTTAGAAGTTGCATGTTCTACTAACTGAGCCAGCCAGGTGCCCCTATGTTAAGCATCTTTTCTTTTTCTTTAAATTTTTAATGTTTATTTATGTTTGAGAGAGAGAGAGAGAGAGACAGACAGAACGTGAGCAGGGGAGGGGCAGAGAGAGAGGGAGACACAGAATCGTAAGCAGGCCCCAGGCTCTGAGCTGTCAGCACCCAGCCCAATGTGGGGCTTGAACTCACGAACCACGAGATTATCACCTGAACTGCAGTCGGATGCTTAATCAACTGACTCACCCACGTGCCCCAGACATCTTTTATCCTCCAGTTTTATTGGGATATAATTAAGATGTAGCACTGTGTAAGTTTAAGGTGTATAGCATAATGACTTGACTTACATATATTGTGAGATGATTACCACAGTAAGTTTAATTAACATCCATCATCTCATATAGATACAGAAAAAAAGGAAAAAAAGTTTTCCTCATGAGGAGAACTGTTAGGATTGTAAACAACATCCATAGCCTTCCCTATTTTCTCATTGGAGAAGATTCCCTTTCATGTCACTAATTCCTTCACTCTTAACTTTCTTTCATTGACTTTTCTTCTGCTTCCTCAGGGACTGTGTCAATATTATACTCTATGTTTTTCAAAGAAGCTTCTTGAAAGAGTTGGTTTCCTTAATTATTTATTTACTTCCCATTTCACTGAAACCTGGTTTCCACCCCTAATACTCTACTAAAACTCCTGTTATTAAAGCCATCGTGGGGCGCCTGGGTGGCTCAGTCGGTTAAGTGTCCAACTTCGGCCCAGGTCATGATTTTGCAGTTCATGGGTTCGAGCCTCACATAGGTTGTACTGACAGCTCAGAGCCTGGAGCCTGCTTCAGATTCTGTGTCTCCAGCTCTCTCTCTGCCCCTCCCCAGCTTGCACTCTGTTTTTCTCTCTCTCTCAAGAATAAATAAACATTAAAAAAAAAAACACCATTGTTACCAATATGTTAGTCTTTCTCTGGTTTTTAGCACTGTCATCTAGCACCTCTTTTTCTGAAAACTAAGGGTAGTACCCACTGAACTAAATTCAGTTTAATTCAACAGACATTTTTTGAGGATTTGTTCTGAAGTAGACACTGGCACTTGAAGAATGAAAAATCTTGCCCCCTAGAGCCTGATAGTTGAGTGAGGGATATTGACATGCAAGCAATCACAAT
>NW_024422814.1:0-4761 GCF_014898765.1 Herpailurus yagouaroundi | reverse complement strand
TTTATTACTATGCTCTCTGTTAACACTTCTGCTGTTGTAACAGTGACCCTGAGCATTCCTTGGCTGTGGCAGCATAACTTTAATCTCGGCCCCCATCTTGCTCTATATATGGTCTTCTCCCCTGTGTTTATATCTCAAGTCTCCTTCCATTTTTATAAACACTTCATTGTATATCTCATCTTGAGATCCTTAACTTTGTTTCCTCTCCACAGACCTTTTATCCAAATAAAGTCACATATACAGGTTCCAAGGATTAGGATATGGACATATCTTTTTGGGGCCACCATTCAGCCTGCTTCATTCACTATATGATGTACTTAGATATACTGTCTCTCTCATCTGGGTAATTTCTCCCATCTGCTTTCTAGGTTATCTTTCTCCAGCTGAATCTAATCTCTAGTTTAAACTGTCTATTGAGAATTTAATTTCAGTGCCTATATTTTTTACCTCTAGAAACTTTATTTGGTTCTTCTTTTTTTTTAATTAAAAAAAATTTTTTTTAACGTTTATTTATTTTTGAGACAGAGCAAGACAGAGCATGAACGGGGGAGGGTCAGAGAGAGAGGGAGGCACAGAATCTGAAACAGGATCAAGGCTCTGAGCTGTCAGCACAGGGCCCGATGCGGGGCTGGAACTCATGGACCGCGAGATCATGACCTGAGCCGAAGTCGGACGCTCAACTGACCGAGCCACCCAGGCGCCCCTGGTTCTTTTTAAAAAGAATTTTTTTTAACATTTATTTATTTTTGAGAGACAGAGAGAGACAGAGCATGAGCAGGGGAGAGGCAGAGAGAGAGGGAGACACAGAATCTGAAGCAGGCTCCAGGCTCTGAGCTTTGAGCACAGAGCCTGACACGGGGCTTGAACTCACAAACCGCCAGATCATGACCCGAGCTGAAGTCAGACGCTCAACCCACTGAGCCACCCTGGCACCCCCATTTGGTTCTTCTTATAATCTGCCTTATGTCATGTTTTTTGGTCATGTTCTTTAGTTGTTTCAAGACTGATACCTGATAAATATAAAGTCCCTGGGGGATCTAAATCTTCTGTTTATTGCTTTGTCTGCTTCTTACTCATTAACTTATGTCCTTGGGTGCTTTGTACTTTTTGTTTATTTTCTCATATATTGTTGATCTAAATCTGTGGGAATCTCACGTGAGTCTGGATCTAGAGTATTCTCCTCCAAGAGAATTTGAATTCTCTTCTGCACTGCACTTCAGAGATGTGATGGACATGGGACAACTTTAAATGACTTTTTTGGTTTCTATTCTCCCACCCCACATATTTAGTGTAGATTTGAGTTCTGTACTCATGTGTGGGTAGATCTATCAATCACCATAACTAATCCAGAGGAGTACTCTTTCTTCTCTCTGTCTCTCTTTTTTTTCCAGCCTGGAGCTGAGACAAAGACAGATTTTACTCTGCATACTTCTGTGCTTCAAAAGGGGCCCAGACTCCATGTAAACAAGGTTCTAGACTCCACGTAAAATTGAAGACACCCATTATTACAGTCCTCGTTTTCTAAAGTGATGCTTTTCTGTCCACCCAGCTACTTGCCACTTTTGAATCATGCTTATGCATACATGTTAAGTGGATAATTTTCTCAATCATGAGGATGATTTAAAGCATAAGTACCTGTGTTATTTGAAGAACTGTGTTGATTCTCCACATTATTTTGCTCATATAGTCAAAGCCCATATATGTAGCCTAGAATCTGGTGGTCTTCTCTTCACTATACCATAGATTTGCCCTGCTTTGTGAAATCCACTATTTTAAATTGGCATGACATTAATTAGATGATTTAGTCGCATACTTAGAAAAACATGACTCTGCAAAAAAAATTCCATAGTTTATTTAAAATTTTAGTGTATGTAAACTCTAATTCCATTACAAAAAGCAATTTTACATCAGTGAGGAACCCATATATGATTAGCTATCTTTTTAAGAGGTTTATTTTTCAGTAATGCTGGTTTACCAGTGTGATCTCAGGCACCCACATTCCTGCATTTGGCTCTAGATTGCCTCTTCCTCAGTGAAGCTGTTGAAGGAGAAGATGACTAAGAAAGAAAGGTCTTCACTCAAGTTTCCGAATCAGTACAGTGTTCACAAGACTTTATCACCCCTTTGTACATCTTCCTCAGTTATTCGGTATTTAAATCATTGTTTTTTTCCCTTAAATGTTGCATTAAGATTTGGGTTTTTCTTTTCAGAATCATCTATCATTTCCACATAAAGTATGCAAAATAGTTTGTGCAAACTAAGACTATGCTCTAGGGAGGGTGGCGTAGAGCTAAGATCACTGTATGTGGAATTCACAAACTTAACGTTGAGTTCTTATTGACCTCACTTGCTAGCTTAGGCTCTTGTACAATTCACTTTATATCTCTGGGCCTCAGTCTCCGCATCTGTACAAGAATCTTGTACTAGACGGACCCTTGAGATTTCTTCTAACACTAACATTCTATGATTTGAGTTATTTACGTGTTAGGGGATTAGATAAATCATCTTTTCAAAAAATTTTTACTGACAGGTTGTGGCATCTGGGATTCTTTGCTATTTAAAGATACTCTTGTTTTTCCTTTCTATAATAACTTTCCATAAAATTTGCTGTGACTTGAATTAAGAGTAGCAAAAATTGGACGACAGCCAAAGGATAGTGAATTATATACTCTTCATCCCAGAATTCCCACCTTGCTTCTTTTAGACATCTCTCTATGGAGCAGAATTTACCCTGGTCAGTAAGTAGTGCCCATGATTCACTATCCTTGGATGGTCTTTTAATAAAGGTTTTTATGGAGTAAGAGACTGGAGAATCTCAAACTGTTGATAGGCTTGCTAATATTTTAATGGAAAAATGGCATAAATCTTTTGTGTGTGTGGTGTTTTGTTTTGTTTCGTTTTTTGTGCTGCTTTCTAATGTGGCTGTTTCTTTGACAGGGAAAGGGAAATACTTTCTAGCCTCTGCAAGACATCATGTAATGAAGTACCTCAAGGACACTTACACTCACAAGAATTAAGCGGTAATGATGGATTCTAGAACTTGTTGAATAAATTCCCTGATTGTGTACATTTTAGAAATTGTTTCAGTGATTAGTGTCGCTTTCTTTACTCCTAATGGCATATGATATCAACTAATATTACATGATGTGACAAATGCTGTAGTCTGTGAGTAAGCATAAGAAAACTAGGTAAAATAAGTATTCATAAATATCTTTTTTTAGAAATATCTTGTTATATTGATAGGCAAAATGTAACATATGTGCTTATTTTAGTTAAAATATTTTGGGAAAAAAGTCTGAATATTACATCCAACGAATATATTAGTAAGCACTAGAGTCACTGATTTTACTAGGATTTAGTTCTTGGTACATAGTACCCTTCGCTTCTTTTTTTTCCCCCTTCACTTCTTGACACTGAACTCTCCCGTATCTTGGGCCTCTTCTTTATATTTATGGAGTCATTTAGCACATTTTTCCTTTCTGATCATCATATTAGGCATCTTTTTATTTATTTATTTTTTCATAAGTAATCTCTGTGCTCAACGTGGGCCTTAAACTCACAACCCTGAGATCAGAAGTTGCGTGTTCTAACTGAGCCAGCCAGGTGCCCCTATGTTAGGCATCTTTTCTTTTTCTTTAAATTTTTAATGTTTATTTATGTTTGAGAGAGAGAGAGAGAGAGACAGACAGAACGTGAGCAGGGGAGGGGCAGAGAGAGAGGGAGACACAGAATCGTAAGCAGGCTCCAGGCTCTGAGCTGTCAGCACCCAGCCCAATGTGGGGCTTGAACTCACGAACCACGAGATTATCACCTGAGCTGCAGTCGGATGGTTAATCAACTGACTCACCCACGTGCCCCACACATCTTTTATCCTCCAGTTTTATTGGGATATAATTAAGATGTAGCACTGTGTAAGTTTAAGGTGTATAGCATAATGACTTGACTTACATATATTGTGAGATGATTACCACAGTAAGTTTAATTAACATCCAACATCTCATATAGATACAGAAAAAAAGGAAAAAAAGTTTTCCTCATGAGGAGAACTGTTAGGATTGTAAACAACATCCATAGCCTTCCCTATTTTCTCATTGGAGAAGATTCCCTTTCATGTCACTAATCCCTTCACTCTTAATTTTCTTCCATTGAATTTTCTTCTGCTTCCTCAGGGACTGTGTCAGTATTATACTGTATGTTTTTCAAAGAAGCGTCTTGAAAGAGTTGGTTTCCTTAATTATTTATTTACTTCCCATTTTACTGAAACCTGGTTTCCACCCCTAATACTGTACTAAAACTCCTGTTATTAAAGCCATCGTGGGGCGCCTGGGTGGCTCAGTCGGTTAAGTGTCCAACTTCGGCCCAGGTCATGATTTTGCAGTTCATGGGTTCGAGCCTCACATAGGTTGTACTGACAGCTCAGAGCCTGGAGCCTGCTTCAGATTCTGTGTCTCCAGCTCTCTCTCTGCCCCTCCCCAGCTTGCACTCTGTTTTTCTCTCTCTCTCAAGAATAAATAAACATTAAAAAAAAAAACACCATTGTTACCAATATGTTAGTCTTTCTCTGGTTTTTAGCACTGTCATCTAGCACCTCTTTTTCTGAAAACTAAGGGTAGTACCCACTGAACTAAATTCAGTTTAATTCAACAGACATTTTTTGAGGATTTGTTCTGAAGTAGACACTGGCACTTGAAGAATGAAAAATCTTGCCCCCCTAGAGCCTGATAGTTGAGTGAGGGATATTGACATGCAAGCAATCACAAT
>NW_024422813.1:0-1641 GCF_014898765.1 Herpailurus yagouaroundi | reverse complement strand
GGGGGGTGGCAGGAATGAAAGTGGGGCTACAAACTGAAAACCACCTCTGAGGACAAATTGACCTGGGGGAAGAAAATCAGTCTTTGTCGGGGCCTATCAGAGCAGGTCCAATTAACCAGAAGGAACTGTTGGAAGAGATCAAAGTGGGAATTGGGGGAGGACAAGAATAAAAGGAGGGTACAAACTCAGACACTACTCTGAGGATAACTTGACCTAGGGGGCATGAAAACATAATTCTTTGTTCGCCCTATCTGAGCAGGAACAATGAACCGGCAGGGACATTTGGAAGAGACCAAAGTGGGAAGTGAGGAGGCAGGAATAAAAGACGGGTACCCCCTGAAACCCTACTCTGAGGACTCCTTGACCAGAGAGCAAGAATATAGGACTTTTTGTTGGGGCCTGTCTGAGCAGAACCAACTAACAAGCAGGAATACTTGGAAAAGACCAAAGCAAAATGTGTGGGGTGAGGCTGCGAGTATAAAGGGGGGCTACCAACTGAGACCCTACCTTGGGGACAGCTTCATCCAGGCGGCAAGAAAATAGGACTTTTCGTTGGGGCCTAAGCAGAGCAAGGAACCAGCAGGGACATTTGGAGCAGACATAAGCGGGAAGTTGGGATGTGCAGGAATAAAGGCAGGGCTACTGCCTGCAACTCTACTCTGAGGACAACTTGACTTGGGGGCAAAAAACCACGACTCTGTGTTGGGGCCTCTCTGAGCAGGATGTACTCATCAGCAGGAACAATTGGACGAGACCAAAGCAGGAAGTGCGGGGGGGGGGCAGGAATGGGGGGGTGCTACCAACTGAGACCCTACTCTGAGGGCAACTTAACCTAGGGGGCAAGAAAACAGGACTCTGTGTTGGGACATAGGTGAGCAGGACCAACTAACTAGAAGGAACAGTTAGAAGAGACCAAATAGGGAAGTGTGTGGGGGGTGGGAATAAAAGGGGAGCAACCAACTGAGACCCGACTCTGAGGACAACTTGACTCAGGAGGCAAGAAAACAGGACCCTTTGTTGGGGGCCTACCTGACCAGGAACAACTAACCAACAGGAGCAGTTGGAAGAGACCAAAGCGAGAAGTGAGGGAGGGGCAGGAATAAAAGGGGGACTACCAACTGAGAACTTACTCTGAGGACAACTTGTCCTGGGGCAAGAAAACAGGACTCTTGGTTGGGGCCTATGTAAGCAGGACCAGCTAACCAGCAGGAACAGTTGGAAGAGAGTAAGCGGGAAGTGGGGGTGGGGCAGTTATAACAGGGGGGCTAAAAACTGAGACCTGACTCTGAGGACAACTTGACCTATGGGACAAGAAATCAGGACTCTAAGTTGGGGCCTATGGGAGCAGGACCACCTAAGCAGCAGGAACATTTGGAAGAGAACAATGCAGGAAATGTGGGGGGTGGGGAGGCGATGCGGGAAAAAAGCAGGGCTACCAACTGAGACCCTACTCTGAGGACAACTTGACCTAGGGCGTAAGAAAACAGGACTCTTCTTTGGGGCCTATCTGAGCAGGACCAACTAAGCAGCAGGAACTGTTGGAAGAGACCAAAGCAGGAAGTAGGGGGTGCAGGAATAAAAGGGGGCTAACAAGTAAGACCTTACTCTGGGGACAACTTGACCTAGGGGGCAAGTAAAGAG
>NW_024422812.1:0-1641 GCF_014898765.1 Herpailurus yagouaroundi | reverse complement strand
GGGGGGTGGCAGGAATGAAAGTGGGGCTACAAACTGAAAACCACCTCTGAGGACAAATTGACCTGGGGGAAGAAAATCAGTCTTTGTCGGGGCCTATCAGAGCAGGTCCAATTAACCAGAAGGAACTGTTGGAAGAGATCAAAGTGGGAATTGGGGGAGGACAAGAATAAAAGGAGGGTACAAACTCAGACACTACTCTGAGGATAACTTGACCTAGGGGGCATGAAAACATAATTCTTTGTTCGCCCTATCTGAGCAGGAACAATGAACCGGCAGGGACATTTGGAAGAGACCAAAGTGGGAAGTGAGGAGGCAGGAATAAAAGACGGGTACCCCCTGAAACCCTACTCTGAGGACTCCTTGACCAGAGAGCAAGAATATAGGACTTTTTGTTGGGGCCTGTCTGAGCAGAACCAACTAACAAGCAGGAATACTTGGAAAAGACCAAAGCAAAATGTGTGGGGTGAGGCTGCGAGTATAAAGGGGGGCTACCAACTGAGACCCTACCTTGGGGACAGCTTCATCCAGGCGGCAAGAAAATAGGACTTTTCGTTGGGGCCTAAGCAGAGCAAGGAACCAGCAGGGACATTTGGAGCAGACATAAGCGGGAAGTTGGGATGTGCAGGAATAAAGGCAGGGCTACTGCCTGCAACTCTACTCTGAGGACAACTTGACTTGGGGGCAAAAAACCACGACTCTGTGTTGGGGCCTCTCTGAGCAGGATGTACTCATCAGCAGGAACAATTGGACGAGACCAAAGCAGGAAGTGCGGGGGGGGGGCAGGAATGGGGGGGTGCTACCAACTGAGACCCTACTCTGAGGGCAACTTAACCTAGGGGGCAAGAAAACAGGACTCTGTGTTGGGACATAGGTGAGCAGGACCAACTAACTAGAAGGAACAGTTAGAAGAGACCAAATAGGGAAGTGTGTGGGGGGTGGGAATAAAAGGGGAGCAACCAACTGAGACCCGACTCTGAGGACAACTTGACTCAGGAGGCAAGAAAACAGGACTCTTTGTTGGGGGCCTACCTGACCAGGAACAACTAACCAACAGGAGCAGTTGGAAGAGACCAAAGCGAGAAGTGAGGGAGGGGCAGGAATAAAAGGGGGACTACCAACTGAGAACTTACTCTGAGGACAACTTGTCCTGGGGCAAGAAAACAGGACTCTTGGTTGGGGCCTATGTAAGCAGGACCAGCTAACCAGCAGGAACAGTTGGAAGAGAGTAAGCGGGAAGTGGGGGTGGGGCAGTTATAACAGGGGGGCTAAAAACTGAGACCCGACTCTGAGGACAACTTGACCTATGGGACAAGAAATCAGGACTCTAAGTTGGGGCCTATGGGAGCAGGACCACCTAAGCAGCAGGAACATTTGGAAGAGAACAATGCAGGAAATGTGGGGGGTGGGGAGGCGATGCGGGAAAAAAGCAGGGCTACCAACTGAGACCCTACTCTGAGGACAACTTGACCTAGGGCGTAAGAAAACAGGACTCTTCTTTGGGGCCTATCTGAGCAGGACCAACTAAGCAGCAGGAACTGTTGGAAGAGACCAAAGCAGGAAGTAGGGGGTGCAGGAATAAAAGGGGGCTAACAAGTAAGACCTTACTCTGGGGACAACTTGACCTAGGGGGCAAGTAAAGAG
>NW_024422811.1:0-1216 GCF_014898765.1 Herpailurus yagouaroundi | reverse complement strand
TAACCAGCAGGAATAGGTGGAAGAGACCAAAGCAGGAAGTGGGGGAGAGAGAATAAAAGGGGGGGCTACAAACTGAAACGCTACTCTGAAGACAACTTGACATGGGGGTAAGAAAACGGGACTCTTTGTTGGGACTATCTGAGGAGGACCAGCTCACCAGTAGGAACAGTTGTTAGACAGCTAAGCAGAAAGTGTGTGCAGAGGGCGTAGGAATAAAAGGGGGCCTACAAACTGAGACCCTACTCTGAGGACACCTTGGCCTAGGGGACAAGGAAAGCGGACTCTTTGCTGCAGCCTATCTAACAAGGCCCAACTAATCAGCACGAACACTTGGAGAAGACAAGAGCTTGAAGCGGGGTGGCAGCATTAAAGTGGGGCTACCAACTAAGGCCCTACTCTGAGGACCATGTAACCTGGGGCCAAGAAACAGGACTCTTTGTTGGGGCCTCTCTGAGCAGGACCAAGTTACCAAAGTAGTTGGAAGAGACCAAAGGGGGAAGTGTGTGGGGGCAGGAATAAAAGGGGGACTACCAACGGAAACACACCTCTGAGGAAAACATGCCCTGGGGGCAAGGAAACAGGAATTTGGGGGGGGGGGTTCTGAGTAGGACCAACTACCTAGAGGGAACAGTTGGAAGGGACCAAAGCAGGCATTGTGTGGGTGAGGCAGCAGGAATAAATGTGGGGCTGCCAACTGAAACCCTACTTTGAGGACAAATTGACCAGGGGGCAAGAAAATAGGAGTCTTTATTGGGGTCTACCTGAGCAGGACCAAGTAAGTAGCAGGAACTGTTGGAAGAGACCAAAGCAGGAAGTAGGGGGTGCAGGAATAAAAGGGGACGCCAACAACTAAGACCTTACTCTGGGGACAATTTGACCTAGGGGGCAAGTAATTAGGACTCCTTGTTGGGCGTATCTGCGCAGGACCAACTAAGCAGCAGGAATAGTTGGAAGGGACGGAAGCGGGAAGTGTGGGAGAGGGAATAAAAGAGGGCCTACCAACTGAAACCCTACTCCAAGGACAACTTGACTTGGGGGCAAGAAAATAGGACACTTTGTAGGGACTATCTGAGGAGGACCAACTCACCAGTAGGAACAGGTGTTAGACAGCTAAGCAGAAAGTATGCGGAGGGGGTAGGAATAAAAAGGGGGCTACCTACTGATATGCTTCTCTGAAGACAATGTGACCTAGGGGGCAAGAAAACAGGGCTCTTTC
>NW_024422810.1:0-1217 GCF_014898765.1 Herpailurus yagouaroundi | reverse complement strand
TAACCAGCAGGAATAGGTGGAAGAGACCAAAGCAGGAAGTGGGGGAGAGAGAATAAAAGGGGGGGCTACAAACTGAAACGCTACTCTGAAGACAACTTGACATGGGGGTAAGAAAACGGGACTCTTTGTTGGGACTATCTGAGGAGGACCAGCTCACCAGTAGGAACAGTTGTTAGACAGCTAAGCAGAAAGTGTGTGCAGAGGGCGTAGGAATAAAAGGGGGCCTACAAACTGAGACCCTACTCTGAGGAAAACTTGGTCTAGGGGGCAAGGAAAGCGGACTCTTTGCTGCAGCCTATCTAACAAGGCCCAACTAATCAGCAGGAACAGTTGGAGAAGACAAGAGCTTGAAGCGGGGTGGCAGCATCAAAGTGGGGCTACCAACTAAGGCCCTACTGTGAGAACCATGTAACCTGGGGCCAGGAAAACAGGACTCTTTGTTGGGGCCTCTCTGAGCAGGACCAAGTTACCAAAGTAGTTGGAAGAGACCAAAGGGGGAAGTGTGTGGGGGCAGGAATAAAAGGGGGACTACCAACGGAAACACACCTCTGAGGAAAACATGCCCTGGGGGCAAGGAAACAGGAATTTGGGGGGGGGGGTTCTGAGTAGGACCAACTACCTAGAGGGAACAGTTGGAAGGGACCAAAGCAGGCATTGTGTGGGTGAGGCAGCAGGAATAAAAGTGGGGCTGCCAACTGAAACCCTACTTTGAGGACAAATTGACCAGGGGGCAAGAAAATAGGAGTCTTTATTGGGGTCTACCTGAGCAGGACCAAGTAAGTATCAGGAACTGTTGGAAGAGACCAAAGCAGGAAGTAGGGGGTGCAGGAATAAAAGGGGACGCCAACAACTAAGACCTTACTCTGGGGACAATTTGACCTAGGGGGCAAGTAATTAGGACTCCTTGTTGGGCGTATCTGCGCAGGACCAACTAAGCAGCAGGAATAGTTGGAAGGGACGGAAGCGGGAAGTGTGGGAGAGGGAATAAAAGAGGGCCTACCAACTGAAACCCTACTCCGAGGACAACTTGACTTGGGGGCAAGAAAATAGGACACTTTGTAGGGACTATGTGAGGAGGACCAACTCACCAGTAGGAACAGGTGTTAGACAGCTAAGCAGAAAGTATGCGGAGGGGGTAGGAATAAAAAGGGGGCTACCTACTGATATGCCTCTCTGAAGACAATGTGACCTAGGGGGCAAGAAAACAGGGCTCTTTC
>NW_024422809.1:0-2327 GCF_014898765.1 Herpailurus yagouaroundi | reverse complement strand
GGCAAGTAAAGAGGACTCTTTGTTGGGCCCTATCTGAGCAAGACCAAGTAACCAGCAGGAATAGTTGGAAGAGATCAAAGTGGGAAGTGGGGGAGAGAGAATAAAAGGGGGGCTACAAACTGAAACACTACTCTGAGGACATCTTGATCCGGAAAAACAGATCTTGATCAAGAAAACAGGACTCTTTGTTGGGACTATCTGAGGAGGGCCAGCTCACCAGTAGGAACAGTTGTTAGACAGCCAAGCAGAACGTGTGCAGAAGGGTTAGGAATAAAAGGGGAGGCTACCAACTGAGACCATACTCTGAGGACAACTAGACCTAGGGGGCAAGGAAACAGAACTCTTTGCTGCGGCCTATCTAACAAGGCCCAACTAATCAGCAGGAACAGTTGGAGAAGACAGAAGCTTGAAGCAGGGTGGCAGCGTTAAGGTGGGGCTACCAACTAAGGCCTTACTCTGAGGACCACGTAACCTGGGGCCAAGAAAACAGGACTCTTTGTGGGGCCTATCTGAGCAGGACCAGCTCACTAACAGGAACAGTTGGAAGAGGCCAAAGTGTGAATTGCAGGGACAGGAATAAAAGGGGGGGCATCGACTGAGACCCTACTCTGAAGACAACTCGATATAGGGGACAAGAAAACAGGACTATTGGTTCCGGCCTATCTGAGTAGGACCAACTAACTAACAGGAACAGCTGGAAGAGACCAAAGAAGGCTTGGGGGTCAGGAGAAAAGGGAGGCTGCCAACTGAGAACCTGTTCTTCAGACAAGTTGACATTGGGGGCAAGAAACAGGGCTCTTAGTTGGGACCTACCTGAGCAGGACCAACTAACCAGCAGGACCAGCTGGAAGAGACCAAAGCGGGAGGCGTGGGGGGAGATAACAATAGGGGGGCCGCAAACTGAAACCCTACTCGGAGGAGAACTTGACCTGGGGCGAGAAGAAAACAGGACTCTTTTGGGGGGCCTATCTGAGCAGGAGTAACCAACCAGCAGGAAACATTGGATTAAACCAAAGGAGGAAGCCGGGGAGGGGGGCAGGAATAAATGGGGAAGCTACAAACTGAGACCCTACTCTGCAGAAAACTTGACCTAGAGGGCAAGAAACTAGGACATTTTCTTGGGGCCTATCTGAAGACAACCAACTAACCAGCAGATACAGTTGGAACATACCAAAGCAGGCAGAGGGGGGTGGCAGGAATAGAAGGGGTACAACCAACTGAGACCATACTCTGAGGATAACTTCATCTAGGGGTCATGAGAAATGGACTCTTTGTTGCGGCCCATCTGAGAAGAACCAACTAACCAGCAGATACACTTGGAACAGACCAATGCGGCAGGTGTTTGGTGGAGGCAATCAAAGGGGGTCTACCAACTGAGGTCCTAGTGTGAGATCAACTTGACCTAGTGGGAATAAAAAACAGGACTCTTGTTTGGGCCTATCTGAGCAGGACCAACTAAGCAGCAGGAACAGTTGGAAGAGACCAAAGCTGGAAGTGTGTGAGGGGGTGCAGGAATCAAAAGGGGCTACCAGCTGAAACCCTACTCTGAGGACAAACTGACATGGGGGCAAGAAAACAAGACTCTTTGTTGGAGTCTATCTGAACAGGACCAACTAACCAGCAGGAACCTTTGGAGCAGATCAAAGCTGGAAGTGAGGGGAGGCATCAATAAAAGTGGGGCTACCAACTGAGACCCTACTCTGAAGACCATTTGACCTGGAGCAAGAAAACAGAACACTTTGTTGGGGCTTATCTGACCAGGAACAACTAACCGGCAGGAGCAGTTGGAAGAGACCAGGAAGTGGGGAGGGCAGGTATAAAAGAGGGCCTACCAACTGAGACCCTGCTCTGAGGATCACTTGATCTGGGGGCATGAATACAGGACTCTTTGTTGGGGCCTATCTTAGCAGGACCAATGAACCAATAGCAGCAGTTGTGAGAGACCAAAGCAGGATGTGGGGAGGCGGGAGAAAAAGGGAGGCAACCAACTGAGACCCTACTCTGAGGACAAATTGACCTAGCGGGCAAGAAAACAGGACTCTTGTTTCGGGCCTACATGAGCAGGACCAACTCACCAGCAGGAACCATTACGAGAGAAGAAATGAGGAAGTGTGTGTAAGGGGGTGGCAGGAATCAAAAGGGGGCTACCGACAGAAACCCTACTTTGAGGACAACATGACATAAGGACATGAAAATAGGACTGATTGTTGTGGCCTACCTGAGTAGGACCAACTAACCAGCAAGAACTGTTGGCCCAGGAATAAAGGGGGGGCTAACAACTAAGACCTTACTCTGGGGACAACTTGACCTAGGGGGCAAGTAAAGAG
>NW_024422808.1:0-2328 GCF_014898765.1 Herpailurus yagouaroundi | reverse complement strand
GGCAAGTAAAGAGGACTCTTTGTTGGGCCCTATCTGAGCAAGACCAAGTAACCAGCAGGAATAGTTGGAAGAGATCAAAGTGGGAAGTGGGGGAGAGAGAATAAAAGGGGGGGCTACAAACTGAAACACTACTCTGAGGACATCTTGATCCGGAAAAACAGATCTTGATCAAGAAAACAGGACTCTTTGTTGGGACTATCTGAGGAGGGCCAGCTCACCAGTAGGAACAGTTGTTAGACAGCCAAGCAGAACGTGTGCAGAAGGGTTAGGAATAAAAGGGGAGGCTACCAACTGAGACCATACTCTGAGGACAACTAGACCTAGGGGGCAAGGAAACAGAACTCTTTGCTGCGGCCTATCTAACAAGGCCCAACTAATCAGCAGGAACAGTTGGAGAAGACAGAAGCTTGAAGCAGGGTGGCAGCGTTAAGGTGGGGCTACCAACTAAGGCCTTACTCTGAGGACCACGTAACCTGGGGCCAAGAAAACAGGACTCTTTGTGGGGCCTATCTGAGCAGGACCAGCTCACTAACAGGAACAGTTGGAAGAGGCCAAAGTGTGAATTGCAGGGACAGGAATAAAAGGGGGGGCATCGACTGAGACCCTACTCTGAAGACAACTCGATATAGGGGACAAGAAAACAGGACTATTGGTTCCGGCCTATCTGAGTAGGACCAACTAACTAACAGGAACAGCTGGAAGAGACCAAAGAAGGCTTGGGGGTCAGGAGAAAAGGGAGGCTGCCAACTGAGAACCTGTTCTTCAGACAAGTTGACATTGGGGGCAAGAAACAGGGCTCTTAGTTGGGACCTACCTGAGCAGGACCAACTAACCAGCAGGACCAGCTGGAAGAGACCAAAGCGGGAGGCGTGGGGGGAGATAACAATAGGGGGGCCGCAAACTGAAACCCTACTCGGAGGAGAACTTGACCTGGGGCGAGAAGAAAACAGGACTCTTTTGGGGGGCCTATCTGAGCAGGAGTAACCAACCAGCAGGAAACATTGGATTAAACCAAAGGAGGAAGCCGGGGAGGGGGGCAGGAATAAATGGGGAAGCTACAAACTGAGACCCTACTCTGCAGAAAACTTGACCTAGAGGGCAAGAAACTAGGACATTTTCTTGGGGCCTATCTGAAGACAACCAACTAACCAGCAGATACAGTTGGAACATACCAAAGCAGGCAGAGGGGGGTGGCAGGAATAGAAGGGGTACAACCAACTGAGACCATACTCTGAGGATAACTTCATCTAGGGGTCATGAGAAATGGACTCTTTGTTGCGGCCCATCTGAGAAGAACCAACTAACCAGCAGATACACTTGGAACAGACCAATGCGGCAGGTGTTTGGTGGAGGCAATCAAAGGGGGTCTACCAACTGAGGTCCTAGTGTGAGATCAACTTGACCTAGTGGGAATAAAAAACAGGACTCTTGTTTGGGCCTATCTGAGCAGGACCAACTAAGCAGCAGGAACAGTTGGAAGAGACCAAAGCTGGAAGTGTGTGAGGGGGTGCAGGAATCAAAAGGGGCTACCAGCTGAAACCCTACTCTGAGGACAAACTGACATGGGGGCAAGAAAACAAGACTCTTTGTTGGAGTCTATCTGAACAGGACCAACTAACCAGCAGGAACCTTTGGAGCAGATCAAAGCTGGAAGTGAGGGGAGGCATCAATAAAAGTGGGGCTACCAACTGAGACCCTACTCTGAAGACCATTTGACCTGGAGCAAGAAAACAGAACACTTTGTTGGGGCTTATCTGACCAGGAACAACTAACCGGCAGGAGCAGTTGGAAGAGACCAGGAAGTGGGGAGGGCAGGTATAAAAGAGGGCCTACCAACTGAGACCCTGCTCTGAGGATCACTTGATCTGGGGGCATGAATACAGGACTCTTTGTTGGGGCCTATCTTAGCAGGACCAATGAACCAATAGCAGCAGTTGTGAGAGACCAAAGCAGGATGTGGGGAGGCGGGAGAAAAAGGGAGGCAACCAACTGAGACCCTACTCTGAGGACAAATTGACCTAGCGGGCAAGAAAACAGGACTCTTGTTTCGGGCCTACATGAGCAGGACCAACTCACCAGCAGGAACCATTACGAGAGAAGAAATGAGGAAGTGTGTGTAAGGGGGTGGCAGGAATCAAAAGGGGGCTACCGACAGAAACCCTACTTTGAGGACAACATGACATAAGGACATGAAAATAGGACTGATTGTTGTGGCCTACCTGAGTAGGACCAACTAACCAGCAAGAACTGTTGGCCCAGGAATAAAGGGGGGGCTAACAACTAAGACCTTACTCTGGGGACAACTTGACCTAGGGGGCAAGTAAAGAG
>NW_024422807.1:0-3903 GCF_014898765.1 Herpailurus yagouaroundi | reverse complement strand
AGGCTGTGAGCCATGAGGAAGAGCGGGCCTGAGCCCGAGGGGCAGCCGGGCCCGTTCCCACCTGGGGTCGAGCAGCTTCTCCTGCGGGGCACGAAGCCAGGCCACTTCTCCCCTGCGAGTGCGAGCAGAGCGGGCGCTGGGCGTTGTGAGTAGTGGAGGGCCAGGGCGGCTTGGGGGAAAGCGGGGCCAAGCGCACGTTTGGGTGGGTTCTTGTTCTCTGTCTACGTGGCCTCGGAAATCGATCTTTGTTTCCTCGAGGAAGTTTTCAGATGTTGTTCCTTGTCATAGAAGGTGTCGTGAGCTTCGGGCTCAGTGTGGGAGTGGCACCCACGCCACAGGTGTTCAAGAGTCAGAGTTGTGCCGTTTGATGCAATGAGCTGGGAACCCTTCCGTCCTCGTTCAGGATCCAGAAGGGAATCGCGGTGCCTGGGCTGGGCACAGACAGGGATGTCTTGCAAACGTGAAGACCTTGGCAGTAAACGGATGGTTTCAGGACATGGAGCAATAAAAGATGTTCGTTCTTCTTTCTTGTCCCTTGTCGTCTGTCATTCTGGACAAGGGACGTAGAGATGTGTGCCTGCCTTTGCTTGGGTCTCCAAGAAAGGAGGAGACACTCGATCTGAGCAGAGGTCCCCAGCTCACTGGGACATTTGTGGCCGGACATTCGCTGAGCTCTGCTCACTCTCGAAAGGGCCCTGTGTTGGCAGTGAGGACACTAGGAGAGGCAGGACACGTCCCACCCATAGGTGACTATCTAGCAGCTGCGGTCCCCATGGGAAGGCAGGGAAAGGTCCCCTAAGAGGAGCAGAAGAAATGAAAGAAGGCTGAGGCGCTGGGGCTCCAGGGGGGGAGTCCTGCAGTGGAGATGCCCTGCCCGAGCCAGGCTGGCCTGGGATCTCTGTTCAGTGCGATGCCTTCTGGGCAGCTGATCACAATGTAGCGGGGAGGGGACAGTGGCTGCGGTGTGCTCCCTGCCTCTGTCTCCAGGAAGTCGGGGAGTGAGAGCCTGGATCTGAGGCGCACAGACTCAGCTGTTCAGAGGGCGGGGGCACGGCCCGAGCCGGTCAGAGTCAAGGTGAGCATCCCAGAAAGGATGGCGACACAGGTGGGGGCCTCGGTCTGGGATGCCTGGTTCGGGCCGGCAGAGAGAAGGGGCCCGGCCGGGCAGCAAGGCGTGCACGTCGACATGTGAGGGAGCACGGCCGGCCCCCCCCAACCCGGAATCCAGGTCAGTCCAGCCGGCAGCCTGAGAGACCCCGGCAGGGTGGTCAGGCGGAGCCCTTCTCCCAGCGGGGCTAAGGGTGGTAGACTCGGGGCCCCAGAGGGACGGGCCCAGGCTCTTCCTGGAGCTGGTGTCTGGACCTGAGGGAGAGCGGTAGGGCCTACTACACCCACCCACCCTGGGTAGAGGCGCTCAGGCCCCGCTGAGGCCGGGGTTTCTGGAGAGGGCGGCCGCAGGCTGTGTCCACTCAACTGTACCTCGGGGGTTTGAGGGAGCTGAGGACCTTGGGGTGAGGGACAGGATCCCAGGTCAGAAAGGGCAGGGGCACGGGCCGGGCTAGGGAGTCCAGGTGGGGACATGGGGGGAGGACCGAAGGACCCACAGAAGGAACCTGCCGGAGTTCGGGCACCCGTGTCCTTCTGTGAAGGGCCAGGGGCAGGATGGGCATTTCGGTGGACGAGTCGGGCCAGACTTCCACAGCGGAGTCTCACAGACATAGGGTGTGTGTGTGGGTTGGGGGAGGTGGCTGGGACACCTCAAGTGAGCAGAGGGCAGGGCCTGGGTCCTGTGGCCATTCTTGGCGAGGATGCAGAAGGAGGACAGAGGGAGCCTGGGCCCCTCAACAGAGTGAGTCTTAGCCTTCCGAATGCCTGCCCCTCCCCCGCTGACATGGCAGGTGCTCCGTGGAGCCCGTCCGATGAGGACCCCAGCAGCCCCAATGAGGAGGGTTCCAGCACCAGAGGGGCCCCAGAAGGAGCTCAGCCCTCACTCCCAGAGGCATTCGGCATGAGGCTGGCTGACCTGGTGGCATTCCTGCTCCTCGAGTATCGCACTCAGCAGCCGACCGACCACACAGGCGGAGGTGCTGGCGGCGGTCTGCCAAGATGACCAGGACCACGTCCCCACGATCTTCCGCCAAGCCTGCGAGTATCTGCAGCTGGTCTTTGGTGTTGACGTGAAGGAAGCGGACGCCAGAGACCACTCCTTCTTCCTGGTCACCATCCTTGGCCTGATATGTCATGGGATGCTAAGCAGTAGGCAGGGCATGCCCACGGCCAGCCTCCTGGTGCTGGTCTTGGGGGTGGTCCTCCTGGAGAACAACTGTGCCCCTGAGGAGGAGGTGTGGAACGTGCGGGCCACCAACTGAGACCTACTCTGATGACAACGTGACCTAGGGGCAAGAAATCAGGATGCGTTATCAGGGCATTACGTGAGCAGCACCAACTAACCAGCAGGATCAGTTGGAAGAGACCAAAGTGGGAAGTGTGTGGTCACCATGAATAAAAGGGGAGCTAACAACTGAAAACCAACTCTGAGGACAACGTGACTTGGGGGCAAGAAAACAGGACTTTCTTTTGGGGCTTATCTGAGCAGGACCAACTAACCAGATGGAACAGTTGGAAAAGACCAAAGCAGAAAGGTGTGGGGGGGGGGGCTACCAACTGGGATCCTACTCTGAGGACCACTTGATCTAGAGGACAAGAAAACAGGACTCTTTGCTCGGGCCTCAATGCGCAGGACCAACTAACCAGCAGGAATATTTGGTGGAGACCAAAGATGGGAGTGTGTGCTGGGGAGGGGTGGCTGGAATAAAACGGGGGCTACCAACTGGAACCCTACTCTGAGGACAACTTGACCTGGGGGAAAGATAAAAGGACTCATGGTTGTGGCCTATTTGAAGAGGACCAACTAACCGGCAGGAGCACGTGGAAGAGACCGAGGTGGAACTTTGTTGGCGGTAGGAATGAACGGGGGGCTACCAACTGAGAAACTACTCTGAGGGCAACTTGACCTGGGGGCAAGAGAACAGGACTCTTTTTGGGGCCTATCTGAGCAGGAACACCTAATCAGCAGGACCAGTAGGAAGAGACCAAAGCAGAAACTGTGAGGGGGGCGGCAGGAATAAAAGGGGGGCAACCACCTGAAACCATTCTCTGAGTAGAACTTTACCTGGGGGCAAGAAAAAAGGACTCTTTGTTGGGGCCTATCTGTGCCGGAGCAACTAACCAGCATTAACATTTTGAAGAGACCAATGCAGGAAGTGGGGGAAACGAATAAAAGGGAAGGCAACCATCTGAGACCCCCTCCTGAACACAATTTGACCCGGTGGCAAGAAACCAGGACTACTGGTGCGTGTCTATCTGAGCAGGACCAACTAAGAAGCAGGAACAGTTGGAGGAGACCACAGCGGGAAGAGTGGGGAAGGGAACAAAGGGGGACTAAGAACTGAAACCCTACTTTGAAGACACCTTGACCTGGGGCATGAAAATAGGACTCTTTCTTGGGGCCTCTCTGAGCCGGACCATCCAACCAAAAGGAACAGTTGGGAGAGACCAAAGCAGCAAGTGGAAGCAATAAAGGGGGCCTACCAACTGAGACCCTACTCTGAGGACAACTTGACCTGGGGGCAAGTCAACAGGACTCTTCGCTGGGGCCTATCCGAGAGGACCAACTAACCAGCAGGAACAGTTGCAAGACACCAAAGCGGGAAGTGGGGAGGGGCAGGAATAAAAGGGGTGCTACCAAGTGAGACACTACTCTGAGGACAATTTGACATAGGGGGCAGGAAAACAGGACTCTTGGTGGTGCCTATCTGCGCAGAACCAACTCATCAGGAACATTTGCAGGAGACCAAAGCAGGAAGTGTGTGTGTGTGTGTGTGTGTGTGTGTGTGTGTGTGT
>NW_024422806.1:0-3903 GCF_014898765.1 Herpailurus yagouaroundi | reverse complement strand
AGGCTGTGAGCCATGAGGAAGAGCGGGCCTGAGCCCGAGGGGCAGCCAGGCCCGTTCCCACCTGGGGTCGAGCAGCTTCTCCTGCGGGGCACGAAGCCAGGCCACTTCTCCCCTGCGAGTGCGAGCAGAGCGGGCGCTGGGCGTTGTGAGTAGTGGAGGGCCAGGGCGGCTTGGGGGAAAGCGGGGCCAAGCGCACGTTTGGGTGGGTTCTTGTTCTCTGTCTACGTGGCCTCGGAAATCGATCTTTGTTTCCTCGAGGAAGTTTTCAGATGTTGTTCCTTGTCATAGAAGGTGTCGTGAGCTTCGGGCTCAGTGTGGGAGTGGCACCCACGCCACAGGTGTTCAAGAGTCAGAGTTGTGCCGTTTGATGCAATGAGCTGGGAACCCTTCCGTCCTCGTTCAGGATCCAGAAGGGAATCGCGGTGCCTGGGCTGGGCACAGACAGGGATGTCTTGCAAACGTGAAGACCTTGGCAGTAAACGGATGGTTTCAGGACATGGAGCAATAAAAGATGTTCGTTCTTCTTTCTTGTCCCTTGTCGTCTGTCATTCTGGACAAGGGACGTAGAGATGTGTGCCTGCCTTTGCTTGGGTCTCCAAGAAAGGAGGAGACACTCGATCTGAGCAGAGGTCCCCAGCTCACTGGGACATTTGTGGCCGGACATTCGCTGAGCTCTGCTCACTCTCGAAAGGGCCCTGTGTTGGCAGTGAGGACACTAGGAGAGGCAGGACACGTCCCACCCATAGGTGACTATCTAGCAGCTGCGGTCCCCATGGGAAGGCAGGGAAAGGTCCCCTAAGAGGAGCAGAAGAAATGAAAGAAGGCTGAGGCGCTGGGGCTCCAGGGGGGGAGTCCTGCAGTGGAGATGCCCTGCCCGAGCCAGGCTGGCCTGGGATCTCTGTTCAGTGCGATGCCTTCTGGGCAGCTGATCACAATGTAGCGGGGAGGGGACAGTGGCTGCGGTGTGCTCCCTGCCTCTGTCTCCAGGAAGTCGGGGAGTGAGAGCCTGGATCTGAGGCGCACAGACTCAGCTGTTCAGAGGGCGGGGGCACGGCCCGAGCCGGTCAGAGTCAAGGTGAGCATCCCAGAAAGGATGGCGACACAGGTGGGGGCCTCGGTCTGGGATGCCTGGTTCGGGCCGGCAGAGAGAAGGGGCCCGGCCGGGCAGCAAGGCGTGCACGTCGACATGTGAGGGAGCACGGCCGGCCCCCCCCAACCCGGAATCCAGGTCAGTCCAGCCGGCAGCCTGAGAGACCCCGGCAGGGTGGTCAGGCGGAGCCCTTCTCCCAGCGGGGCTAAGGGTGGTAGACTCGGGGCCCCAGAGGGACGGGCCCAGGCTCTTCCTGGAGCTGGTGTCTGGACCTGAGGGAGAGCGGTAGGGCCTACTACACCCACCCACCCTGGGTAGAGGCGCTCAGGCCCCGCTGAGGCCGGGGTTTCTGGAGAGGGCGGCCGCAGGCTGTGTCCACTCAACTGTACCTCGGGGGTTTGAGGGAGCTGAGGACCTTGGGGTGAGGGACAGGATCCCAGGTCAGAAAGGGCAGGGGCACGGGCCGGGCTAGGGAGTCCAGGTGGGGACATGGGGGGAGGACCGAAGGACCCACAGAAGGAACCTGCCGGAGTTCGGGCACCCGTGTCCTTCTGTGAAGGGCCAGGGGCAGGATGGGCATTTCGGTGGACGAGTCGGGCCAGACTTCCACAGCGGAGTCTCACAGACATAGGGTGTGTGTGTGGGTTGGGGGAGGTGGCTGGGACACCTCAAGTGAGCAGAGGGCAGGGCCTGGGTCCTGTGGCCATTCTTGGCGAGGATGCAGAAGGAGGACAGAGGGAGCCTGGGCCCCTCAACAGAGTGAGTCTTAGCCTTCCGAATGCCTGCCCCTCCCCCGCTGACATGGCAGGTGCTCCGTGGAGCCCGTCCGATGAGGACCCCAGCAGCCCCGATGAGGAGGGTTCCAGCACCAGAGGGGCCCCAGAAGGAGCCCAGCCCTCGCTCCCAGATGCATTCGGCATGAGGCTGGCTGACCTGGTGGCATTCCTGCTCCTCAAGTATCGCACTCAGCAGCCGACCGATCACGCAGGCGGAGATGCTGGCGGCGGTCAGCCAAGATGACCAGGACCACGTCCCCACGATCTTCCGCCAAGCCTGCGAGTATCTGCAGCTGGTCTTTGGTGTTGACGTGAAGGAAGCGGACGCCAGAGACCACTCCTTCTTCCTGGTCACCATCCTTGGCCTGATATGTCATGGGATGCTAAGCAGTAGGCAGGGCATGCCCACGGCCAGCCTCCTGGTGCTGGTCTTGGGGGTGGTCCTCCTGGAGAACAACTGTGCCCCTGAGGAGGAGGTGTGGAACGTGCGGGCTACCAACTGAGACCTACTCTGATGACAACGTGACCTAGGGGCAAGAAATCAGGACGCGTTATCAGGGCATTACGTGAGCAGCACCAACTAACCAGCAGGATCAGTTGGAAGAGACCAAAGTGGGAAGTGTGTGGTCACCATGAATAAAAGGGGAGCTAACAACTGAAAACCAACTCTGAGGACAACGTGACTTGGGGGCAAGAAAACAGGACTTTCTTTTGGGGCTTATCGGAGCAGGACCAACTAACCAGATGGAACAGTTGGAAAAGACCAAAGCAGAAAGGTGTGGGGGGGGGGGCTACCAACTGGGATCCTACTCTGAGGACCACTTGATCTAGAGGACAAGAAAACAGGACTCTTTGCTCGGGCCTCAATGCGCAGGACCAACTAACCAGCAGGAATATTTGGTGGAGACCAAAGATGGGAGTGTGTGCTGGGGAGGGGTGGCTGGAATAAAACGGGGGCTACCAACTGGAACCCTACTCTGAGGACAACTTGACCTGGGGGAAAGATAAAAGGACTCATGGTTGTGGCCTATTTGAAGAGGACCAACTAACCGGCAGGAGCACGTGGAAGAGACCGAGGTGGAACTTTGTTGGCGGTAGGAATGAACGGGGGGCTACCAACTGAGAAACTACTCTGAGGGCAACTTGACCTGGGGGCAAGAGAACAGGACTCTTTTTGGGGCCTATCTGAGCAGGAACACCTAATCAGCAGGACCAGTAGGAAGAGACCAAAGCAGAAACTGTGAGGGGGGCGGCAGGAATAAAAGGGGGGCAACCACCTGAAACCATTCTCTGAGTAGAACTTTACCTGGGGGCAAGAAAAAAGGACTCTTTGTTGGGGCCTATCTGTGCCGGAGCAACTAACCAGCATTAACATTTTGAAGAGACCAATGCAGGAAGTGGGGGAAACGAATAAAAGGGAAGGCAACCATCTGAGACCCCCTCCTGAACACAATTTGACCCGGTGGCAAGAAACCAGGACTACTGGTGCGTGTCTATCTGAGCAGGACCAACTAAGAAGCAGGAACAGTTGGAGGAGACCACAGCGGGAAGAGTGGGGAAGGGAACAAAGGGGGACTAAGAACTGAAACCCTACTTTGAAGACACCATGACCTGGGGCATGAAAATAGGACTCTTTCTTGGGGCCTCTCTGAGCCGGACCATCCAACCAAAAGGAACAGTTGGGAGAGACCAAAGCAGCAAGTGGAAGCAATAAAGGGGGCCTACCAACTGAGACCCTACTCTGAGGACAACTTGACCTGGGGGCAAGTCAACAGGACTCTTCGCTGGGGCCTATCCGAGAGGACCAACTAACCAGCAGGAACAGTTGCAAGAGACCAAAGCGGGAAGTGGGGAGGGGCAGGAATAAAAGGGGTGCTACCAAGTGAGACACTACTCTGAGGACAATTTGACATAGGGGGCAGGAAAACAGGACTCTTGGTGGTGCCTATCTGCGCAGAACCAACTCATCAGGAACATTTGCAGGAGACCAAAGCAGGAAGTGTGTGTGTGTGTGTGTGTGTGTGTGTGTGTGTGTGT
>NW_024422805.1:1059-19319 GCF_014898765.1 Herpailurus yagouaroundi | reverse complement strand
CTGGCACTTAGCCGCGCTTCATCGATGGGAGTGTGTGATGGGGGGGGTGGTCAGCCGAGGTCCTTCTCGTTGTGATGTTCTAGGTTCCGGCCCCAGTGAGTCTGCTGCCTCTTGCCAGCCCTGAAGCAGCCCCCAGATGGGGGCACTGGCGGGTGTGGGTGGGTGTGGGGCAGAGGGGACACGGGGAGAGGAGGGCACGGGGGCAGCCCGAGTGACCCGGGGGCCGCTCTGTCTGTGCCAGGGGTCCTAGAGGAAGCCGAGTTCTACAACATCGGCCCGCTGATCCGCATCATCAAAGACCGGATGGAGGAGAAGGACTATCCCGTCACACAGGTCAGGAGCAGCAAGGCAGCAGGGAGCCAGAGCTGGCTGTGGCGGGAGAGCCAGAGCTGGGGGAGGCGGGAGGAGGGTCGGGAGACGTGGGGAGGCCCAGCTGGCCTGTGACGCGAGGGGGTTGTCCAGCTCCCAGACTGCCCAGCAAAGCCCCAGACAGGGAGAAGGACGCTGGGTTCTGTCCCTGACTCGCCTCTGTTCGCGGTATGAATGGGCCCCCCCCACTGAGACCTGCCCCCTCTTCCCTTCCCCGCGGCAAAATGGGGTCAGTGTGGAGGCACAGGGGGCCTTGTGGGGGCAACGCAGGATTAGTAAATTGTCCATTTCGTGACATCAGGCAGACCCCTGGGGGCAGAGCGCGAGGTGCTGGGGCTTAGGCTTCTGAGCGCCCTGGGCCTGGTCTGGAGGCGGGGCTGGGGGGGGGCCCCTCTGGCCACCCAGGAGGAGACGTGGGTGGGGGCAGGCAGACGGGTGGCCCCCGGAGATTGAAGGGGGTTAGCTCCGTGGCCTCTCTTCCCCCTCGTACCACCTGTGCTCCTCCTCTGCCACGCTTCGGCTCCGTGACCTTGGGCAAGTCAGAGCCTCTGTGAAGATCCCGTAACTCGTGGCGTGTGGGGAAGGATGAAGTGAGACCGTGCGTGTCGAGGGCTGGGCACACGGGGGGGGGGTCCTCAGGACGTGGCTGCCGTCTCCCCACCTTGCACCTGCCCCTCCTTGTCTCCTTAGGGGTGTGCGGTGGGCGGGGGGAGAAGAAGTTGCGGGGGTGACAGGTGCTCGTCCCTCCCCCGGCTGCCCTCCAGGTCACCTCTCTGCCTGCAGGTCCCCCCCAAGCACGTGTACCGCGTGCTGCAGTGCCAGGAGGAGGAGTTGACGCAGATGGTCTCCACCATGTCAGACGGCTGGCGCTTCGAGCAGGTGGGTGGGGGCCACGGGGCCACCCCTGGAACCACCCGGCGTCACGGGGAAGCCCCAGGCTGGGAACCCCCAGCCATCACGCTGAACAAGAGTAGGAAAGGCCACGCTCGGCCGCAGAGTGATCAGAAGGAGAGAGACAGAAGACCCAGGCGGCTTCGGTGGGGGTTCTCCCAGCCCCCGGGGCGTGGTCTCCGCAGGGGCACGGGCAGGTCTCTGGCCCCCAGGCGACAGCTCAGGAGCAAGGGGACTCGATCCCCCGTAGGTGAGCGGACCCCACCTGGGGTCAACGCCTCTCGTGACAAGGCCCGGCAGCTTCCGGGTCCCTGCCAGGGACCTGCCGAGTCACAGCCTTGCCACATCCGGGAAGCCCAAGCGGTGACTTCCCACGAGGACTCACAGGGACCGATGCAGTCAGGAGCAACTTGTCGTGAGTGGTGCCATCCTGGCCACGCAGCTCACGTCACGCGGCTCAGGTTTCCAGAGGAACAGAGCCAGCAAGTTAACCCCACGTCACATTTGTCCTTCGAGAAGGAAGAGGGTTTGGCTGGCTCTGTAGCCGCACCTGCCCACGGCCCCTGGGACGTGGAGGTTGAAGAAGGGAGAAGGCCAGGGCTCCCCGGATGGCCGGGCGGTACGGAGGAATAGCTCCGTCCAGGAGCCAGAGGCCTGGATCTGCCACTTGCAGGCCATGTGACCCTGAGCGAGTCACATCTCCTCTCTGGGCCTCAGTTTCCCAATCTGTGACGTGGGCCAGTCGTGCTCCCTTTGCAAGACTGTTGGGAAGATTAGAAGTGCCGTGGACAGGGGCGCCTGGGGGGCTCCGTCGGTTGAGCGACCGACCTCGGCTCAGGTCACAATCTCGCGGTCCGTGAGTTCGAGCCCCGTGTCGGGCTCTGTGCGGACAGCTCGGAGCCTGGAGCCTGCTTCCAGATTCTGTGCCTCCCTCTCTCTCTCTGTGTCCCTCCCCTGCTTGCACTCTGTCTCTCTCTCTCTCAAAAATAAACATTGAAAAAGAAAAAAAAGAAGTGCCATGGGTAAAGTCCCTGGCCTAGAGTAGAACTCCCTGGAGCCAGGCAGGATCACATAGATTAACAGCAGGATCACACAGATTAACAGCAGGATCACACAGATTATCAGATTATAAGACTCCGGCGAGGACTCAGGATCCCGGGGTCTAACCCCTGTTCCACTCTTCCTGGCTGGGGGACTTCCTACAGGTTACTGTCTCTTCAAGCCCCGTTAGCCAGAGGGGCTGATTTTCACTCTGCCTGTTGGGCGAGGGTCCTGGGGGGCCGAATGTCCTGCGCAGGGCCTCGTGGTTGTGGTTCTTCCAAGGACCCCGGGACAAAGGTGGGGCTCCGTGGAGCCCACGGGAGCCTCTGGCAATCGCATGGGCTCCCAGAGGCTGAGCAGGCAGCTCAGGGGGCACCGATCGTTTGCCCTCCGGCCTAAGGAGGGGACAGCCCCTTCCACCTCTGCTTCTGAGGATGAACAGAATAGTCTGTGGGGCCCCACCATGCCAACCCTACCCTACAGCTTGGTTCTGGGGCTGCTTCAGCCACGCCTGGGACGGAGGTGGACGATGATCCGCCCAGCGTGGCCTCCGCCTGCTTTTAAGCAGCGGCTTCTAGATCTGGGGCTGGGGTGAGGGGTGGGGAACCGCAGAGAGAAGGCGGCGTCCTCCAGGGGTCAGGCCCCGCCCCGCCAAGCCAGGGCGGGTGGCTGTGCGGGCTGCCTTTAACCCGGCCTCCCAACCTGTCCTCTTTGTCCCCACGCTCCGCCCCCCAGCTGGTGAACATCGGCTCCTCCTACAACTATGGCAACGAGGACCAGGCTGAGTTCCTGTGCGTGGTGTCCAAGGAGCTCTACACCTCCCCGCACGGGCTGAGCTCTGAGTCCAGCCGCAAAACCAAGGTGAGCCCCCCCCCCCCCGCCTCAGCTTCCCCCGCCCTTTTCCTCCATCCTCTCCCTGCCCTCCACCCAGCCATCCCTGCTTCTCTCTCCCTCCTGCCGCACACACATAACCAACCACCTGGTCACAGCCAATGCCATCCATCCCATGCCACCCACGGTCCCGTCTGCTCACGCCGGTTACCCAGGCCCAGGCGGGGGGAGAAATGAGCTAGGATCGTCCCAAGGGCACGGCCAGAGGGGGCCTGGATGCCGTTCGCACGGCGGCCACAGGGTGTACCGAACTAGGGGTTTGGGCACGGTGTGCCGCGCCCTGCGTGACCTTGGACAAGCCCCGGCCCTCCGGTGTGTTCTCTGAGAAGTGAGGGTAGACTACGTCCTCTCTGGTGCCTCCACGCTTAGAGCTTCTGGGATCCAAAATGGCCAGTTTATTTCCCAGAGGTGGGTAAATGTTCCCAGCTGGCCAGGGCCGGGGCAGGGAAGCCAAATCTGTGCATCCTGCCCCTTCCCCGGGGCCCCTTCCTCGGGTGCTCTGCAGGGGAGAGGTCAGCAACCCCGGGGGACCCAGCCACGTGTTCCTGCCCTGGCCTCCGAGGCAGCAAAGCCGGCTGTGGGGAAGGGGGCTGAGCACAGGTCCTGCTGCCTCGAACCCAGAGCCGGTCAGAAGCCTCGAGGGCCTTTGGTGGGGCCGATGGGGCAGGGCAGCAAGCCAGGCAGGGAAAGAGGGAGACCGTTCCCTCTGGGGGGGAAGGGGGGGTCTGTCCCAGTGCGTCGGAGACTTACGAACCCGGGCTTCCTGTCTGTCTGTCTGCCTCCCCGTCCTGCGACTCCCCCTGCCCACCCCACCGCCATCAGGGTCAGTGGCTGGCACTGCCTTGCGAGGGTGCAGAGCAAGCCCGCTGCTCCTGCCTCTCTGCGCCAAAGCCTGGGAGCTTGGGGCGTCGGAACCTGTCCATGGCATCCCCGGGCCTTCCCTGGCCTCGTGTCTACTCTGGGTCAGCCCTCCTGAAGTGAGGCCTTCCCAGGCTCCCCTGGCCACACACCTACCCATTCCTCTTCCAGCCCTCACCCGGCCTTGCGCCCCGTAGTAGCGGCCGGACTGCTCCGTGAGCATCCCCCAGCGGGGGCCCCGTCCCGTGCCCTTCCTCCAGGCCCTTCCAGAGCCCCCAGGGGACGGGACAAGACGCCCCAGCTTCTCCCTCCTTAAGGTCCCCCCGCCCCGCCCCCGCATCTCGCCCGCCCTGAGAGGGGGCCCACGGGGACAGCCGCCCGCCGGCCCTGGCCCCTCGTTAGTTCTCCACTCTTTCTTCCCTGGGTCCGCCGGCTGGTCCACAGAGCACGGAGGAGCAGCTGGAGGACGAGCGGCGGCAGGAGGTGGAACAGGTGCAGGTGGAGGCAGGTACACAGGAGAAAGGTGCAGCCGCCCCCCGAGGAGAATGATTGCGCATAAAAGCCAGAGCCTCCCGCCCACTGCCCCGCTGGAGCCAGCCGCCGAACCGGGGGGCCGGGGCCTGCGGGCGGGGACGGGCCACCAGGGTCAGCTCAGCCGCGCGCCCGGCGCCTCGCCTGCATAACCATCCCTTCTCTCGCTTTCTCTTTACAGCCCAGTCCTCCCAGGAGCCCGCTAACCTTTTCTCCCTCCCGCCACCGCCGCCTCCTCCGCTTCCCGCGGGAGGCCCCGCCTCATCTTCATCCACCTCTTCCTCCTCCTGGATCTCATCTGCACCCTGCCTCTTCCCTCTCTGCCCCTGTCCGGGTTTCCTCTCTGCCTGCTCACGCCTCCATCCCCGGGCCGCCCCGGCCCCCGCCTCCCGCGCCCTCCACCCAGGCGCCCCGGCCCCCCCGCATCCCAGAGCCTCCCGCCTGCCGCCTCCCGCGCCCCCTCTGGCGCCTGCCGCCTCCCGGCCTGGGGACGAGGGTCGTGGCCGCGTCTCCTTGGCGCCCGCCAGCCCCGCCGGGCACCCCTGAGGCCAGGCCGCCCCGCCCAGCGCCTCCCGTCCTCGCCGCCGCCGCCGCCTCACGTTTCCTCCTTGCAGGTCCCCGTCTGCACCCCTCAGGGCTGAGGCTGCGCTTGCAGCGAGGGCTTCTCCTCCTCGGGGCCCCTAGCCCGCCCCCCCAGAGCCGCCATCCCTGGTTTGTAGCTTGGCGGAGCTGGAGGGAGGGCGGCAGCCAGGAGGGGGCGCGTCTCCTGTCCCCGGACCTGAGCCTGACTTTTCAGCCGACTTTCTCCCCTCACCTGTTTTGGCCTTGGGTGTGAGGCGCGGAGAGAAGAGCCTTAGGGGGCGGGGCCTCTTTGCCATCTGTCCCTCAGCCCCAGAGCCGGGCTAGGAAGGAGGGGGGGGGGGGACGGCAGCCAGACGCCTTGGCCTCACCCCTGCCCATCCAGGAGCCCCTGCATCGCAGCCTCGCGGCACTGGGTTCCCCATCTCTTCCGGGGTGGGAAGGACAGCCGGCCGCACCGGGGTTCCTTTGGCCTACGAGCAGTCCGCCAGAGCTGGCTGGGGATCAGGGCGTCGCGGAAAAAGCCCTGGCCGGGTGCCTCCAAGCCCCCACTCCGTCGTAGCCGCCTGCTCTGTGACCTTGGGCAAGTCACTGTCCCCGTCTCGGCCACAGTTGCCTCTAAAATGGGGATAGGCAGCTGCTGTCTGCCACCTTTTGCCTGAGCCGGCAGGGACCTGACCTTGACCACCCCACCCCCCTTCCCCAGCCAGAGTCACCAACGCTCTGGCTTCCACGGCAGCCACCACCCAGCCCAGGATGGGGCGTGGGGCTCCCGGATGGGCGAGCTGGGTCCCCTTCCTGCTCCCCCTCCTCGGCTCTGAATTCACCTTCTCTGGGCCTCAGGCCCCCCCCCCCCCTCTTCTGAGAAGGGACCCTGTAACTCACCTACCTCTTTCTCTCTCCCTCTTCCCCTCCCCTCCCTCCATTTCAATCTCCTCTCTGCCCTCCCCTGGCCTCACCTCACCCCTCCTCACTGGCCCCACCCTGTCATTCCTCTCCTGGTGTTCTGACCACCCCCCCCCCCCTCCCCCTGCCCCTTCCCCCTCTTATTTTCTAGCTGTTACAAGCCAGAGGCACCCGGATGTGAGGCCCCAGATCACCTCCAGGGACTTGGGGTTCCGATCTGAAATCCTTTATTTTTGTACCACGGGGTGGGGCCCCAGCTCCAGGCGGAGGAAGCACTCTCCCCCCTGCCACTTCTGTCTACACCTGCGGGGCTGTGATCTACCCCTGCCTCTGGGGGCCGGGTGGGGGCCCGCTGGAGCCTCTCAAGGCCTGAGGTGGGCCCTGGGACCCCTGGGCAGAGCCACTGGCCTGTGGCCAAAGTGTGGCGCTGTCCAGCTGTGTTTCCCACGCCGCCATGGTCCCTCCCCCGGGTCCCCCAGCTGCATGAATGAGACCCTCCCTCCTGACCCAGTCACATCTCCTCCCTGAGCCTTAGTCTCCCCATCTGTCCAGTGGGTTCTCTCTCCCCACCGCCACCTACCTCACAGGGTTGTTGTGAGGTTGACAAAGAGGAGCAGGGTCCCAGAAAGCCCTCGGGGAGTGTACAAAGCACCAGGCAGAGGGTGGCCCTCCCTTGGCCCTTCCCTCAGAGGGGGAAGGATCTGCTCAGCCCCACATGGAGATTCAGGTATTGGTGGAACAAAGGGGGTGGGGGTCGGCCCTGTCGGAGGAAGGGGGAGGGGGACTCAGCCTCCTCCCTGGCTGCTCCCACCGCCCTGTGCCCCCCTGGGTGCCGAGGGCCCCCCCCCCACCCCAGCCAGGAGGGGGCGGGCAGGGGCTCCGCAGGGGCAGTGCAGCCGGCAGGAACCAGTGAGAAGGGAAAGGGGGCCGCTCCTCCCTTTGCCCTGGGGAGAGTCTGGGGGCAGCAGGGGCTGAGCAAGGGGCCCCTCCTGAGTTGATGATCTCCCAGGCTGTGCCCAACCCCACCATGTAATAAAACCTGAAGAAACAGCCACGGGGCTGCCTCCCTCTCTTCCTCTGGGCCGCTTTTGGGGATGGGGCTAACCTCAAGGTCGGATAAATGACTCAAAGGTAACGGGGCTTTTTCTTAAAGCCCGGGGCCCTGCCCTGTGGTCACTCTTCTGTGTGTATGGGGAGGGGGGGAGGGAGGTCACAGCTGCATCCTTCGCCCAGTGGCCCAACGGCAAGGTCACCAGCTCTGCCTTGCTGGGAGAACGTTGGCACGTGCCTGCCCCTCTCTGGGCCTCAGTTTCCTCATCTGTAAAGTAAAGGGTTGGACCAGGCGACTCGAAAGGCCCAGCCCCTGGAGCCAGGCAGGTCTCTTCCTGCCTCCCGGCATCCCTAGAGTAGCTGAAATCAGGATAGCAGCCCCCGCCCCGACCCGCTTCCCAGCCTCACCCTACTGTTCCCCATGGCCCTTTGCTTCACAGCCTCTGCTGTGTCCTAACCCCCAGGGTGCCCCCTCTGCATCCTGCTGTGACTTCTCTTGGTCCCCTCCACACCTCGCCATTGCTGTCACCCTTCTGTCGCCAGTCTCAGAAAATATAAACACCCGGGCGCCTGCTCCACGTTCCCTGAGCCCGCCTGCCCGCAGGACCCTGGGCTTCTCTTTCTTGCCCAGCAGGGCCTCCCACCCCACCCTGCTCCGTCCTGGCCAAGCCCTGCTAAGTCTCCACCTTGCTCCCCTGCCCTGGCATCCCTGCAAAACAGGGGGCCCCTAGGCAGAGGCCTTGCCTGGGGCCAGGCGAGGCTCCCCCCCCCCCCCGCTCCACTCAGGCCAGGGGGGACCCTCACCACTCCTCTTGGGGCATCTGGCTCGCCGAACTGACCTCACATTTTGTGTCCTGCTTTGCAGAACCGTCCCCAGGACGCTTGTTAAAAGAACAGACCGTCCAGCCTGCCCCCATCCCCATTCTGGCTAATTAAGACCGGGGTGGGACCCACAAATGTCCATCTCAGCAGGGCCCCCAACGCTGTCTGGCCGCGCCTGTGGGAAGCCTGAGAGGCTAGGGGCTGGAATGCTTTAACATCCTCCACCACCCCCCCCCCCGGACCTGGAGCTGTCCCCCTAGGGTCTGTTCTGTCCTCTCGTCCTGCAGGCGGGCCCAGCAGGCAAGAGATCGCCTGCACGGGCCTCTGGACTAGCAGGCCATAGCCAAAGCACCAGAGGTCCTCTCTGACCGCTGCCGCTTGGTCGCTAAGGCTCCGCCCTCCCAGCACCCTTTCAGCTCTGGCCACGCCTCTCAGCCTCCCACGGGAGCCCCCCCTCTGGAGTGTCTATCTCCCTGTCTCCTCAGCCTCCCCGGCAGCGTGTCTTCTGAGGAGGGGCTCTGAAATCCTCCAGACCTCAAGCCCCCACCAGGCCAGGCAACAGGGGATCAGAACAGACCCCTTGGAATGGTCCCTGGGTGATTCCTCTGTCACCCAACCCCAATCCATGGAGGCACCTGGAGGACACTGAGGGTCCTTCAAGTCCATCCTTCCTGCCCTGCTCATTAGAGCCTACCCTCGCCCTCCTGGAGTCCTGCAGTGGTCTCCTCAAGGCCTCCCTGCCTCCCACTGCGTCCACACTGCTGCTGGTGGTCCATTCCACAATGTGAATCCACTCGCGTGTCACTCTCCTGTCATAAAGGCTTGCGTGGCTTCCCAGAGCATGCAGGGTCAAGTCCTAAGCTCAACTCCAAACTCTTTGTCAGCTGCTCTGAGTCCCCCTTCCCACCCTTCATTCCTTCCCACTCAACCTCTGTTTCGCTCAAAACAGCTTACCAATATGTCCCGTTCTGGTGGGACTCTGCATTTGCACGTGCTGTTCCCCTGTCTGGAATGCCCTTCCCCACCTCGGCCGTCTTCGGGCCACACAACTCAAGTCTCACCTCCTCCAGGCAGCCTTCCCTGACATCCCGAGTTCTCGGCTACCCCAGAGCCCCTTCATGCTGGATTGCCATCCCCAGGCCTCCTGAGATCAGGAGCTGAGCTCTGTGCATCTCCGTGGCCCCACTGCAGGAGTTGACACACAGCAGGAGAGCCTGCCGGGTAAATGGTGCCAAGAATGCAAAGGGAGTGTTGTGCCGGAGAAGTGGAGGACTGGGAACCAGGAGGTGGGGCTTCCACGCCAGGCTTCACCCCCAACCACGGGTGTGCCAATGAGGACGGCTCTGCTCCTCTCTGCCTCAGTCTCCTCCCAGGCTTCCAGAAGGAGCCCATCACTTGTGCCATCCTTCGCTCTGATCTCCGGTTCACCAAACCCCTGCCTTCCTGGGGTTGGTCCTGGGACCTGGACAACTGCCCGGGAGGTCACTCTCCCGCCCCCACTGACCTAACCTTGGCCTTCCAGACATTTGACGAACAGACCGGGCAGGAAGCGGAGGCTCGCACAGTCGAGAGCGTGAGGTCAGTGCTCCAGGGCCCTGTTTAACCCCCAGAGCAGAGCCTCAGATCAAACGGCTTTATTCCACAGGGCGGCGGAGCTCACTTCCAGGTGAGAGTGAGCAGTGGAGGCCCGGGGGACAGGTAGGGGTGGGGGGAGAACCCTACACCCGGGGCTCCCCCACCCTTTGGCTTACGGTGGCAGCTGGCCCAGCTGGCTGTCTCCGGGGCTCTGCGGGTCCCTCGAGGGTGCCTTCCATCCACACCCCACCCCCCCCGGCAAGTTCACGGGCTGGGATCTGCTCGGCATTGGCAGAGGGGAGCCCAGACACCTCTCCTGGGACCCGGAAGCCCCGTTGGTGCTGCTGAGCCATTTCCCCCACCCCCAGAGTCAGCAGTGGAGGAAGGGGGAGGGGGAGAGGGAATCAGAAGGCGACAGGGCTGGAATGTGAACCCCCTCAGCCGGGCCTGCTGACCATCCCGGCCCTGGGGTGCAGGGGGAGTCGACCACCAGCTGCTGGCCCTCCTCTTCCTCCTGTTGCCCTCCCCGGGGCAGATGTCAGGGAGCAGGTCGGGGACCACGGGACGCCACCCCCTGCCTCTGCGGGGCCCTGCTTGCCCCCAGAAAACTCGCTCCCCTGCCTCGTGGGTGCCCTGGCCACTTGAGTCCGGGAGGTGGGCCCCAGCTCCGCAGGGAGGGCAGCTCCTCAGCTCAGCACCTGCTGGATCCAGCCAATCACTCCTGTGATGCGGGTGTAGACACCAAAGTAATTGGGCCGGCCACAGCCCAGACCCCAGCTGACCAGCCCCGCCAGGAACCAGCGGCCACTGGGCTCCTTACACACAAGCGGGCCTCCCGAGTCGCCCTGCAAGGGGGAGAAAAGAGACAGGGCCGCGTCAGGGTAAGGCGAGGGTCCTGGCCGCTGGGGATTTTCCAGCCGACAAGAAAGTCACACCCCCTTCTGAAGCCTCCACTTGCCCCGCGCCTGGTAAGTGGAGAGAGCCCAAAGCAGCCCTGCCCATGCTTCCGCGGGTCCTGGCCGTCGCGGAAGTGTCCGCGGGTGTCCCCACGCCCCACTCACCTCTGCCTCCCTTCTGTGGGCTCCCATCCTTGCCACTGTGTCCCCTCAGGCAAAGTGCCTTGCAGGGGCAGGGGGCGGAACCGGGTTTGAGCCTTAGACCTGCCCCCCAGGGTTCTCTTGGGATCTGGGACAACCTGGGGCAAGTCTCTCCACCCCACCCCCACCCGGAGCCTCAGTTTCCTCATCAATGAAGTTGCGGCTAGCCAGCCCCGCGTCGCTGGGAGGCTTCAGGGCCTCGGCAGGCCGGCGCGAGCAGAGGGCCAGGCCGTGGGGGGCAGGAGGGCCACCCTCCCCCCCTCCCTCCTCTTGCCCGCCCCTGCCTCCCCCAGAGTCACCTGGCAGGCGTCCTTCTTGCCCTTCCGGTAGCCAGCACACAGCATGCGGGGCGTCACCTGGTAGCGATAGGCCTCGCTGCACAGATCCTGCGGGATCAGCTGCACATCGACTTTCTGCAAACCGTTGCTGGTGGGGCCTGCCCCGTGCAGCCGAGGACGGAAGGCAGACGTGAGATCTGACTCTTCCTCCCGCCCTTCCCCTTGTTCTCAGGAGCCCCCCTTCATCTGCTCTGCTCACCCCCTACCCCTCCGCCTCACCATCACTCGGCTCTGGCTCCTTGCAGCCCCTGGGGACACAGCCCCCCCCCCCCCCCCAAAGCCTATCAGGACTAGTGTCCTTCTCCCCACCCCCCAGCCCCTCCTGCTGGCGGCCTCTTGCCTGCACTGCTCGGTGACGGCTCCTGGGGGGATCTTTCCAGAGCGCACACCTGACCCCTACACTCTTCCCCTAAAAGTCATCAGTGCTACCCCAGCATCCAGCCCAGTGCTTTTCCACGAGTGCTTCATGTGAGACCCCGCAGGGAGCCTCAGTCGGCACTGTGCCTGGTCCCACCCTGAGATCTGGTCTGTTTGGCCAGCGGGGGGCTCGATATCGGTGTCTTTCTGGAAGCCCTCAGGTGGTTGGTTTTTTGTTTTTTTTTTTTTAATGTTTATTTATTTTTGAGGGAGAGAGTGCAAGCCAGGGAGGGGCAGAGAGAGAGAGAGAGAGAGAGAGATTGGGAGACAGAATCCCAAACAGGCCCCAGAGAGAGAGAGAGAGAGAGAGAGAGAGAGAGAGAGAGATTGGGAGACAGAATCCCAAACAGGCCCCAGGCTCCGAGCTGTTGGCACAGCCCGATGTGGGGCTCGAACTCACGAGCTGTGAGATCATGATCCGAGCCGAAGTCGGACACCTACCCGAGCCACCCAGGCACCCCAGCCCTCAGGCGGTTCTAAAGTGCGGGTCGGTGACAAAGCAGGAAAGACTACCCAATGGAAAAAAGACTGTCTCTTTAACAAATGGTGCTGGGAGAACTGGACAGCAACATGCAGAAGGTTGAAACTAGACCACTTTCTCACACCATTCACAAAAATAAACTCAAAATGGATAAAGGACCTGAATGTGAGACCGGAAACCATCAAAACCCTAGAGGAGAAAGCAGGAAAAGACCTCTCTGACCTCAGCCATAGCAATCTCTTACTCAACACATCCCCAAAGGCAAGGGAATTAAAAGCAAAAATGAACCACTGGGACCTCATCAAGATAAAAAGCTTCTGCACAGCAAAGGAAACAATCAACAACACTAAAAGGCAACCAACGGAATGGGAAAAGATATTTGCAAATGACATATCGGACAAAGGGCTAGTATCCAAAATCTATAAAGAGCTCCCCAAACTCCACACTCGAAAAACAAATAACCCCGTGAAGAAATGGGCAGAAAACATGAATAGACACTTCTCTAAAGAAGAAATCCAGATGGCCAGCAGGCACATGAAAAGATGCTCAACGTCGCTCCTCATCAGGGAAATACAAATCAAAACCACACTCAGATACCACCTCACGCCAGTCAGAGTGGCCAAAATGAACAAATCAGGAGACTATAGATGCTGGAGAGGATGTGGAGAAACGGGAACCCTCTTGCACTGTTGGTGGGAATGCAAACTGGTGCAGCCGCTCTGGAAATCAGTGTGGAGGTTCCTCAAAATATTAAAACTAGATCTACCCTATGACCCAGCAATAGCACTGCTAGGAATTTACCCAAGGGATACAGGAGTGCTGATGCACAGGGGCCCTTGTACCCCAATGTTTATAGCAGCACTCTCAACAATAGCCAAATTATGGAAAGAGCCTAAATGTCCATCAACTGATGACTGGATAAAGAAATTGTGGTTTATATACACAATGGAATACTACTTGGCAATGAGAAAGAATGAAATATGGCCCTTTGTAGCAACGTGGATGGAACTGGATGGAGAGTGTGATGCTAAGTGAAATAAGCCATACAGAGAAAGACAGATACCATATGTTTTCACTCTTATGTGGATCCTGAGAAACTTAACAGGAACCCATGGGGGAGGGGAAGGAAGAGAGAGAGAGAGAGAGAGAGGTTAGAGTGGGAGAGAGCCAAAGCATAAGAGACTCTTAAAAAAACTGAGAGCAAACTGAGGGCTGATGGGGGGTGGCAGGAAGGGGAGGGCAGGTGACGGGTATTGAAGAGGGCATCTTTTGGGATGAGCACTGGGTGTTGTATGGAAACCAATCTGACAATAAATCTCATATATTAAAAAAAAAAAAAAAAAAGTGCGGGTCGGGTGAACTCCTGGTTCAACCTCCTCACAGTGGCCTATGAGACCCCTGTCCTTCCTGCCGGTCCTCACCCAGACCCACCTGCCCCCTGGTGCAGGCCATTCTCAGGGCTCCCTGGGCAGCTTCCTGTGCGCTTAACTGAACACCTTTCTCCTCCGCTTTGTTACTGCCCACCTGTCCTCCTAGCCCCAGCTTAGATATAGCCCCTCCTCTGGACGCCTCCCAGACCGTGCCTGGCTAGGCGTCGCCTCTGGGCTGCCACCGCCGTTGTGCCTCCCCACCCATGTTGGCTCTTAGCACCGTCTCCCCCCACCCAGAATGTTCTCTTTCCATCTTTATAGTCCCTTTGCCCAACTCAATGCCTAGCATATAGTAGGTGCTCATAAATGTGCCCTTGGATGAATGAATGAATGAATGAATGAATGAAAGAGCAAATGAACCAGCCCTTGATTTGCTCTTCTCCATCATCCCCTCCATCCAGTCACTTTCCATCTGAGCCTCAGTTTCCCCATCTTTAAATTATCCGCACGGTCCTGCTGGCCTGCCTCCAGATTGTACATCATGTGCCCGTCTTTAAAGCCACCACCTTTAAGGGGTGCTGGGCATGGCTGTGGTTATGCCAGCCTGGGCCTATATTCACGGAACAGAAGTAGCCTCTAGGGATGGTCAGTTTAGGTGGGGAGGGGAGAAACCCCCCTGCTGCTGAGAGGCTGTAGCAGGAACAGCAGGGGGCCTGGGGTCAGGCGGTCCTAGGTTCCAACCCTCTCTGGCTGTGTGACTTTGAGCAACTGCTAAAAAAAAAAAATGTCTCTGCGCCTCAGTTTCCCCATCCATAAAATGGACCGTAATAGCCACCCTTCGGGGTGTCCGACGGAATACATGAGACCACGTTCCCTAAAACCCAACGTCGATGTAGAAAGTGGTAACAATTAAGAGCGCTCCCCAGGCCCCCTCCGCCCCACCTCTGTCCCAGGAGCGGAGGTCGGAGCTTGCCCGTGGGGCTGTTGGGTTCCTAGCCTGCCCCACCACCTCACCCATATCCCCCAATGGAACATCCCCCCCCCCTCCCCCGCGACCTTCGTTCCCTTTAAATACGTCATGCAAGGAGGGAAGGGCCTGGAAGGCAGGAGCCACCCGCTTCTGTGACAGGCAGCCCCGGTTCACCCCGGGACCAGAGGGCCTCTGGGGTGGAGCCCTGGGGCCCTTTGTCCCGCCCCCTCGGGGCCCGGAAGCGACCGGAGGTGGCCCGCTCCCCGACTCCCTAGACCTGCCCCCCCCCCCCCCCCACCCCCGAAGCCGGCTCACCGCCCTCGCGCAGGGCACCCCAGCCAGTGATCCAGCAGTGCAGGCCGGGCTCGAAGAAGTGGGAGCGCGCGGGCAGGCAGACGGGGCGCACGGCGGGCGAGCGCACCACGGGGTGGTCGAGCTGCAGCAGGGCCACGTCGTAGTCGTGGCTGTCCTCCTCGTGGTAAGGGTGCAGGAGCAGGCGGCTCACCTTGAAGGACACCTCGCCCGGCCAGCGCGAGCTCTGCCACACCTTGCCCAAGAACACGGTCCACAGCGCCGGGGAGGCCATGCTGGGGGTGGGGAGGGGGTGCGTCCTCGCTCAGCCGCGTCCTCTCCAGTCCCAGCCCCTGAGGAGAGCCAGCTTCCCCACGTGGGCCGCGGGCCACCACACCCTCCCTTCCCCCCCGGGTAGCTGGCGTGGGGGGGGGGGGTACAGCGTGGGTGCTGGCGCCAGAATCCACCTGCCTGGGTTCCAGTCCCAGCTTCACCCCTGCCTCCTTGTGTGTGCGCCTCTCTAGCCCTCAGTCTCCCCGTCTGTGAAATGGGAATAGCACCTTCTACTCCTACGTTACTGGGGGGATTCAGTGAGACTGTGCGTGTAAAAAAATTAGCACAGCGCCAGGCAGTGACGAACATTTCTCTCCTTTTTGTCCCTCCGCTTTACAGATGGGGCTGCTGTGAGCTCGCTGAGACCTGCCTAGTCCTCACTGGGGAGGGGAGGGGGCTCCCAGTGTGGAGCAGTCAGCAGAGAAGGGGCAGTGAAGACCCCCACCCCCCGATGTCAGGTCAGGGTCCAAATCTTTCTTTACCTTGCCGGCTGCGGGGAGCCAGGGAGGCAGTGAGAGAATGAGGTGGTCAGACTGCACCCAGAAAGAGCCCCCAGGCACCTGGGCTGGGAATGCAAAGCGGAGCTGGGCTCTGGGCTGCCTGGGGTGGCCCGAGGCGCTGGCGATAGCGTGGACGGGCCACGGCTGAGCGTTGGCCGGGGGCACCGAGAGAACTTGGTCTCTGGCTCTGGATGTAAGGAGCAGGGGGTGGGGCGCCCCGATGGCTCCTGGCCTTTGGCTGGGGGCTGTGTAGACCCAGGACAGAAGAGGAGGTGTGGGAGGGGAGTCCAGGGCTGGCTGTCCTGGGGGTGAGGCAGGGCGGGGGGGATGATGGGCAGGAGATGGGGGCTGGGGTGGGGGGAGGAGGTGTTGAGAGCCCATCGTGCAGATGGAGAAGACCTCTGTGGGGCCGGGTGGCATGTCCCTTCTTGGCTTCTTTGGGCCCCACTCACCAGGTCGGGGGGCAACCTGGCAGAGGGGGGGCATGGCCTATGGCCAGGTCGGGCAGTTCTGTTCTCTGCTGGTACCCCTAGTTTCCGGCCCAGCTCCCTAGCAGGAGCGCAAGAAATATTTCTGAATGAATGAGTAAATGAGTGAGTGGTGAATGAATCACTGACCCAGCTTGAATCGAGATACTGGAAGTAGAGCAGAGAGGTTGAGCATCCTTTCTGGGGCCGCAGACTATGTTCATGGTGGAGCCAGGACTGAACCCAAGGGTCAGAACAGCCCGTCTGTTGGACTTCCACCACCCTTCCTTCCTGCCTGGATCTCAGACCCGCTGTCCACCCCGTGCCATGGCCTTCTCTACCCCGTCTCTTGTGGTCTAGGTGCCCATGCCCCCCACTCACCTGTCCTCCTGGAAGCAGTGAGCGGCTGTTATCACCCAGCGGTCAGCGATCAGCGCCCCCCCACAGATGTGTCGGCCCCGAACCTGGAGGCTGGCCTGCCAGGGCCACTCGCCCTCCGAAGACACGGCACCGCCCACTATGCGGCCGGAGGGGCCCTGGAGGCCACAGTCTGGGTGCGTGGGGGAGGGGCAGGGCCAGAAGCCGGTGAGAAACAGGCAGAGAGAGACGGAGAAGGGGAGGCATCGAGGAAGGGCAGAGGACAGATGGAAGGAGGCGGGAAAAAGAATAAAGGAGAGGACGGACCCAGAGCAGGTGCAGAGGCAGGACAGAAAGAGACAAAGTGAGCTCTCCTTCAGCTTCCCCGGGTGGGCACCTCCCTCCCCGCCACACTCCAGGGCCCAGCCGCTGGAGAGAGCCTTCTCTCGGCCCGTCTGCCCCGTTGAAGGGCCCCAGGCAGCCGCAGGCCAGGCTTACCACAGTGCTGCTCGTCTGAGCCATCCCTGCAGTCCAGCAGCCCGTCACACTGCGGGTTGGGCTTCTTCACGCAGCTGCGGTCCTCACACTGGAAGGTGAATGTCCCACAAGGCACCCCTGCGGGAGAAGGGGTGGGGATGGGTCACCGAGAGTAGGTGCCCGAGCCCAAGGGAGCCTCTGAAAAAGGCCCAGGGAATATGGAGCCTGGAAGAGGCCGGAGGAGACTGCGGAGTGATCCCTCGACCACACTGAAGGGGTCCCTGGGGCTCCTGCAGCATGTCCTAAAGGCAGGCCGTGTCCCCTCCCCACCCTTCACCCCCTTCAGACTGGTGTGTCGAGACCAAGGCTGTGTCTCCTCAGCAGGCTGTGACTCCCGAGGTCGTGCCTGCCACTCCAGGTGTACCGGGAGGCAGAACTATGCCTCCGCTTTCAGACTAGGCTTCCAAGAACCGGGCCGTGCCTCTCCTGGCATTCTGAGGCTCCCCGCCTAGCCCAGCCTGCCTCCAGACCCCGGCCCCAGCCAGCCACCCACCTGCTCCTCACCGTCTTCGCCGCGAAGACCTTTCTGTGCCACCACCTGGTCTTGGCCTGCTCTCCTTTCCTCCCGCCTCTTTACATTTTACCTCTCTTCAAGGCCATGTTCAAAGCCCACCTCCTCTAGGAAGCTTTCCCTGCCTGATCTCCTCCCGCAGTCCAGACTTCCCGTGCTCCTGGACATGATGTCCAGAAGGTGATGGGCCAGTCACTCATCATGTCTTCCTACTAATGGACAATCCCAGAGGGCAAGGGACTTTTATTCCCAGTCCCTCACTCTGCTTCACCTATCCCTGGGTTGTCTGCAGGTGTTGGTTGGCTGGTTGGATGAATGGATGGATGCATGGGTGGTTGGATGGTTGGATGGATGGATGGATGCAAGGGTGGTTGGATGGATGGATGGTTGGATGATGCATGGATGGATGGATGGATGGTTGGATGGATAGATCCATGGATGGATGGATGGATACATGGATGTATGGATGCATGGATATATGGATGCATGGATGGATGGATGCATGGATGGATGGATGGGTGGATGGATAGATGCATGGATGGACAGATGGATGAATGGATAGATGGATGGATGGATGGATGGATGGATGGATGGATGCATGGATGGATAGATGGATGGATGGATGGATGCATGAATGCATAGATGGACAGATGGATTGATGGATACATGGATGGATGGACAGATGGATGGATAAATGGATGAATGCATGGATGGATGGATGGATGGATGGATCCATGGATGGATGGACAGATGGATGGATAGATGGATGCATGGATGAATGCATGCATCCATGGATGGATAGATGAATGCATGGATGCATGGGTGCATGGATGGATAGATGAATGGATGGATGGATGGATGGATGGATGGATGGATGGATAGAAGGATGCATGGATGGATGGATGGATGCATGGATGGATAGATGGATGCATGGATGCATGGATGGATGGATGGATGCATGAATGCATAGATGGACAGATGGATGGATGGATGGATGGATGGACGGATATATGGATAGATGGATGCATGCATGCATGGATGGATGGATGCATGGATGGATGCATGGATGGATGGATGG
>NW_024422805.1:0-659 GCF_014898765.1 Herpailurus yagouaroundi | reverse complement strand
ATGGATGGATGGGTGGATGGATAGATGCGTGGATGGACAGATGGATGGATGGATGGATGGATGCATGGATGGATGGGTGGATGGATGGATGGATGCATGGATGGATGGATGCATGAATGGACAGATGGATGGATGGATGGATGGATGGATGGATGGATGGATAGATGAATGGATGCATGGATGCATGGATGGATGCATTGATGCATGGATGCATGGGTGGTTGGATGGCTGGATGGCTGGATGGCTGGCTGGCAGGCTGGCTGGCTGGCTGGATGGTTGGATGGATGCATGGATGGATGGATGGTTGGATGGATGGATGCATGGATGGATAGATGGATGGATGGTGCATGCATGCATGGATGGATGGATGCATGGATGGGTGCATGAATGGATGGATGCATGGTTGGATGGATGCATGGATGCATGGATGGATAGATGGATGCATGGATGCATGGATGGACGGATGGATGCATTGATGCATGGATGGATGTATGCATGGATGGATGCATGGATGGATGCATGAATGGATAGATGGATGGATGGATGGATGCATGGATGGATAGATGGATGGTTGGATAGATGGATGGATGGTTGGATGGATGGATGGATGCATGCATGCATGCTTGGATGGATAGATGGATGTTTGGATGGATGCATGG
>NW_024422804.1:963-19224 GCF_014898765.1 Herpailurus yagouaroundi | reverse complement strand
CTGGCACTTAGCCGCGCTTCATCGATGGGAGTGTGTGATGGGGGGGGGTGGTCAGCCGAGGTCCTTCTCGTTGTGATGTTCTAGGTTCCGGCCCCAGTGAGTCTGCTGCCTCTTGCCAGCCCTGAAGCAGCCCCCAGATGGGGGCACTGGCGGGTGTGGGTGGGTGTGGGGCAGAGGGGACACGGGGAGAGGAGGGCACGGGGGCAGCCCGAGTGACCCGGGGGCCGCTCTGTCTGTGCCAGGGGTCCTAGAGGAAGCCGAGTTCTACAACATCGGCCCGCTGATCCGCATCATCAAAGACCGGATGGAGGAGAAGGACTATCCCGTCACACAGGTCAGGAGCAGCAAGGCAGCAGGGAGCCAGAGCTGGCTGTGGCGGGAGAGCCAGAGCTGGGGGAGGCGGGAGGAGGGTCGGGAGACGTGGGGAGGCCCAGCTGGCCTGTGACGCGAGGGGGTTGTCCAGCTCCCAGACTGCCCAGCAAAGCCCCAGACAGGGAGAAGGACGCTGGGTTCTGTCCCTGACTCGCCTCTGTTCGCGGTATGAATGGGCCCCCCCCACTGAGACCTGCCCCCTCTTCCCTTCCCCGCGGCAAAATGGGGTCAGTGTGGAGGCACAGGGGGCCTTGTGGGGGCAACGCAGGATTAGTAAATTGTCCATTTCGTGACATCAGGCAGACCCCTGGGGGCAGAGCGCGAGGTGCTGGGGCTTAGGCTTCTGAGCGCCCTGGGCCTGGTCTGGAGGCGGGGCTGGGGGGGGGGCCCCTCTGGCCACCCAGGAGGAGACGTGGGTGGGGGCAGGCAGACGGGTGGCCCCCGGAGATTGAAGGGGGTTAGCTCCGTGGCCTCTCTTCCCCCTCGTACCACCTGTGCTCCTCCTCTGCCACGCTTCGGCTCCGTGACCTTGGGCAAGTCAGAGCCTCTGTGAAGATCCCGTAACTCGTGGCGTGTGGGGAAGGATGAAGTGAGACCGTGCGTGTCGAGGGCTGGGCACACGGGGGGGGGGTCCTCAGGACGTGGCTGCCGTCTCCCCACCTTGCACCTGCCCCTCCTTGTCTCCTTAGGGGTGTGCGGTGGGCGGGGGGAGAAGAAGTTGCGGGGGTGACAGGTGCTCGTCCCTCCCCCGGCTGCCCTCCAGGTCACCTCTCTGCCTGCAGGTCCCCCCCCAAGCACGTGTACCGCGTGCTGCAGTGCCAGGAGGAGGAGTTGACGCAGATGGTCTCCACCATGTCAGACGGCTGGCGCTTCGAGCAGGTGGGTGGGGGCCACGGGGCCACCCCTGGAACCACCCGGCGTCACGGGGAAGCCCCAGGCTGGGAACCCCCAGCCATCACGCTGAACAAGAGTAGGAAAGGCCACGCTCGGCCGCAGAGTGATCAGAAGGAGAGAGACAGAAGACCCAGGCGGCTTCGGTGGGGGTTCTCCCAGCCCCCGGGGCGTGGTCTCCGCAGGGGCACGGGCAGGTCTCTGGCCCCCAGGCGACAGCTCAGGAGCAAGGGGACTCGATCCCCCGTAGGTGAGCGGACCCCACCTGGGGTCAACGCCTCTCGTGACAAGGCCCGGCAGCTTCCGGGTCCCTGCCAGGGACCTGCCGAGTCACAGCCTTGCCACATCCGGGAAGCCCAAGCGGTGACTTCCCACGAGGACTCACAGGGACCGATGCAGTCAGGAGCAACTTGTCGTGAGTGGTGCCATCCTGGCCACGCAGCTCACGTCACGCGGCTCAGGTTTCCAGAGGAACAGAGCCAGCAAGTTAACCCCACGTCACATTTGTCCTTCGAGAAGGAAGAGGGTTTGGCTGGCTCTGTAGCCGCACCTGCCCACGGCCCCTGGGACGTGGAGGTTGAAGAAGGGAGAAGGCCAGGGCTCCCCGGATGGCCGGGCGGTACGGAGGAATAGCTCCGTCCAGGAGCCAGAGGCCTGGATCTGCCACTTGCAGGCCATGTGACCCTGAGCGAGTCACATCTCCTCTCTGGGCCTCAGTTTCCCAATCTGTGACGTGGGCCAGTCGTGCTCCCTTTGCAAGACTGTTGGGAAGATTAGAAGTGCCGTGGACAGGGGCGCCTGGGGGGCTCCGTCGGTTGAGCGACCGACCTCGGCTCAGGTCACAATCTCGCGGTCCGTGAGTTCGAGCCCCGTGTCGGGCTCTGTGCGGACAGCTCGGAGCCTGGAGCCTGCTTCCAGATTCTGTGCCTCCCTCTCTCTCTCTGTGTCCCTCCCCTGCTTGCACTCTGTCTCTCTCTCTCTCAAAAATAAACATTGAAAAAGAAAAAAAAGAAGTGCCATGGGTAAAGTCCCTGGCCTAGAGTAGAACTCCCTGGAGCCAGGCAGGATCACATAGATTAACAGCAGGATCACACAGATTAACAGCAGGATCACACAGATTATCAGATTATAAGACTCCGGCGAGGACTCAGGATCCCGGGGTCTAACCCCTGTTCCACTCTTCCTGGCTGGGGGACTTCCTACAGGTTACTGTCTCTTCAAGCCCCGTTAGCCAGAGGGGCTGATTTTCACTCTGCCTGTTGGGCGAGGGTCCTGGGGGGCCGAATGTCCTGCGCAGGGCCTCGTGGTTGTGGTTCTTCCAAGGACCCCGGGACAAAGGTGGGGCTCCGTGGAGCCCACGGGAGCCTCTGGCAATCGCATGGGCTCCCAGAGGCTGAGCAGGCAGCTCAGGGGGCACCGATCGTTTGCCCTCCGGCCTAAGGAGGGGACAGCCCCTTCCACCTCTGCTTCTGAGGATGAACAGAATAGTCTGTGGGGCCCCACCATGCCAACCCTACCCTACAGCTTGGTTCTGGGGCTGCTTCAGCCACGCCTGGGACGGAGGTGGACGATGATCCGCCCAGCGTGGCCTCCGCCTGCTTTTAAGCAGCGGCTTCTAGATCTGGGGCTGGGGTGAGGGGTGGGGAACCGCAGAGAGAAGGCGGCGTCCTCCAGGGGTCAGGCCCCGCCCCGCCAAGCCAGGGCGGGTGGCTGTGCGGGCTGCCTTTAACCCGGCCTCCCAACCTGTCCTCTTTGTCCCCACGCTCCGCCCCCCAGCTGGTGAACATCGGCTCCTCCTACAACTATGGCAACGAGGACCAGGCTGAGTTCCTGTGCGTGGTGTCCAAGGAGCTCTACACCTCCCCGCACGGGCTGAGCTCTGAGTCCAGCCGCAAAACCAAGGTGAGCCCCCCCCCCCCCGCCTCAGCTTCCCCCGCCCTTTTCCTCCATCCTCTCCCTGCCCTCCACCCAGCCATCCCTGCTTCTCTCTCCCTCCTGCCGCACACACATAACCAACCACCTGGTCACAGCCAATGCCATCCATCCCATGCCACCCACGGTCCCGTCTGCTCACGCCGGTTACCCAGGCCCAGGCGGGGGGAGAAATGAGCTAGGATCGTCCCAAGGGCACGGCCAGAGGGGGCCTGGATGCCGTTCGCACGGCGGCCACAGGGTGTACCGAACTAGGGGTTTGGGCACGGTGTGCCGCGCCCTGCGTGACCTTGGACAAGCCCCGGCCCTCCGGTGTGTTCTCTGAGAAGTGAGGGTAGACTACGTCCTCTCTGGTGCCTCCACGCTTAGAGCTTCTGGGATCCAAAATGGCCAGTTTATTTCCCAGAGGTGGGTAAATGTTCCCAGCTGGCCAGGGCCGGGGCAGGGAAGCCAAATCTGTGCATCCTGCCCCTTCCCCGGGGCCCCTTCCTCGGGTGCTCTGCAGGGGAGAGGTCAGCAACCCCGGGGGACCCAGCCACGTGTTCCTGCCCTGGCCTCCGAGGCAGCAAAGCCGGCTGTGGGGAAGGGGGCTGAGCACAGGTCCTGCTGCCTCGAACCCAGAGCCGGTCAGAAGCCTCGAGGGCCTTTGGTGGGGCCGATGGGGCAGGGCAGCAAGCCAGGCAGGGAAAGAGGGAGACCGTTCCCTCTGGGGGGGGAAGGGGGGGTCTGTCCCAGTGCGTCGGAGACTTACGAACCCGGGCTTCCTGTCTGTCTGTCTGCCTCCCCGTCCTGCGACTCCCCCTGCCCACCCCACCGCCATCAGGGTCAGTGGCTGGCACTGCCTTGCGAGGGTGCAGAGCAAGCCCGCTGCTCCTGCCTCTCTGCGCCAAAGCCTGGGAGCTTGGGGCGTCGGAACCTGTCCATGGCATCCCCGGGCCTTCCCTGGCCTCGTGTCTACTCTGGGTCAGCCCTCCTGAAGTGAGGCCTTCCCAGGCTCCCCTGGCCACACACCTACCCATTCCTCTTCCAGCCCTCACCCGGCCTTGCGCCCCGTAGTAGCGGCCGGACTGCTCCGTGAGCATCCCCCAGCGGGGGCCCCGTCCCGTGCCCTTCCTCCAGGCCCTTCCAGAGCCCCCAGGGGACGGGACAAGACGCCCCAGCTTCTCCCTCCTTAAGGTCCCCCCGCCCCGCCCCCGCATCTCGCCCGCCCTGAGAGGGGGCCCACGGGGACAGCCGCCCGCCGGCCCTGGCCCCTCGTTAGTTCTCCACTCTTTCTTCCCTGGGTCCGCCGGCTGGTCCACAGAGCACGGAGGAGCAGCTGGAGGACGAGCGGCGGCAGGAGGTGGAACAGGTGCAGGTGGAGGCAGGTACACAGGAGAAAGGTGCAGCCGCCCCCCGAGGAGAATGATTGCGCATAAAAGCCAGAGCCTCCCGCCCACTGCCCCGCTGGAGCCAGCCGCCGAACCGGGGGGCCGGGGCCTGCGGGCGGGGACGGGCCACCAGGGTCAGCTCAGCCGCGCGCCCGGCGCCTCGCCTGCATAACCATCCCTTCTCTCGCTTTCTCTTTACAGCCCAGTCCTCCCAGGAGCCCGCTAACCTTTTCTCCCTCCCGCCACCGCCGCCTCCTCCGCTTCCCGCGGGAGGCCCCGCCTCATCTTCATCCACCTCTTCCTCCTCCTGGATCTCATCTGCACCCTGCCTCTTCCCTCTCTGCCCCTGTCCGGGTTTCCTCTCTGCCTGCTCACGCCTCCATCCCCGGGCCGCCCCGGCCCCCGCCTCCCGCGCCCTCCACCCAGGCGCCCCGGCCCCCCCCGCATCCCAGAGCCTCCCGCCTGCCGCCTCCCGCGCCCCCTCTGGCGCCTGCCGCCTCCCGGCCTGGGGACGAGGGTCGTGGCCGCGTCTCCTTGGCGCCCGCCAGCCCCGCCGGGCACCCCTGAGGCCAGGCCGCCCCGCCCAGCGCCTCCCGTCCTCGCCGCCGCCGCCGCCTCACGTTTCCTCCTTGCAGGTCCCCGTCTGCACCCCTCAGGGCTGAGGCTGCGCTTGCAGCGAGGGCTTCTCCTCCTCGGGGCCCCTAGCCCGCCCCCCCCAGAGCCGCCATCCCTGGTTTGTAGCTTGGCGGAGCTGGAGGGAGGGCGGCAGCCAGGAGGGGGCGCGTCTCCTGTCCCCGGACCTGAGCCTGACTTTTCAGCCGACTTTCTCCCCTCACCTGTTTTGGCCTTGGGTGTGAGGCGCGGAGAGAAGAGCCTTAGGGGGCGGGGCCTCTTTGCCATCTGTCCCTCAGCCCCAGAGCCGGGCTAGGAAGGAGGGGGGGGGGGGACGGCAGCCAGACGCCTTGGCCTCACCCCTGCCCATCCAGGAGCCCCTGCATCGCAGCCTCGCGGCACTGGGTTCCCCATCTCTTCCGGGGTGGGAAGGACAGCCGGCCGCACCGGGGTTCCTTTGGCCTACGAGCAGTCCGCCAGAGCTGGCTGGGGATCAGGGCGTCGCGGAAAAAGCCCTGGCCGGGTGCCTCCAAGCCCCCACTCCGTCGTAGCCGCCTGCTCTGTGACCTTGGGCAAGTCACTGTCCCCGTCTCGGCCACAGTTGCCTCTAAAATGGGGATAGGCAGCTGCTGTCTGCCACCTTTTGCCTGAGCCGGCAGGGACCTGACCTTGACCACCCCACCCCCCTTCCCCAGCCAGAGTCACCAACGCTCTGGCTTCCACGGCAGCCACCACCCAGCCCAGGATGGGGCGTGGGGCTCCCGGATGGGCGAGCTGGGTCCCCTTCCTGCTCCCCCTCCTCGGCTCTGAATTCACCTTCTCTGGGCCTCAGGCCCCCCCCCCCCCTCTTCTGAGAAGGGACCCTGTAACTCACCTACCTCTTTCTCTCTCCCTCTTCCCCTCCCCTCCCTCCATTTCAATCTCCTCTCTGCCCTCCCCTGGCCTCACCTCACCCCTCCTCACTGGCCCCACCCTGTCATTCCTCTCCTGGTGTTCTGACCACCCCCCCCCCCCTCCCCCTGCCCCTTCCCCCTCTTATTTTCTAGCTGTTACAAGCCAGAGGCACCCGGATGTGAGGCCCCAGATCACCTCCAGGGACTTGGGGTTCCGATCTGAAATCCTTTATTTTTGTACCACGGGGTGGGGCCCCAGCTCCAGGCGGAGGAAGCACTCTCCCCCCTGCCACTTCTGTCTACACCTGCGGGGCTGTGATCTACCCCTGCCTCTGGGGGCCGGGTGGGGGCCCGCTGGAGCCTCTCAAGGCCTGAGGTGGGCCCTGGGACCCCTGGGCAGAGCCACTGGCCTGTGGCCAAAGTGTGGCGCTGTCCAGCTGTGTTTCCCACGCCGCCATGGTCCCTCCCCCGGGTCCCCCAGCTGCATGAATGAGACCCTCCCTCCTGACCCAGTCACATCTCCTCCCTGAGCCTTAGTCTCCCCATCTGTCCAGTGGGTTCTCTCTCCCCACCGCCACCTACCTCACAGGGTTGTTGTGAGGTTGACAAAGAGGAGCAGGGTCCCAGAAAGCCCTCGGGGAGTGTACAAAGCACCAGGCAGAGGGTGGCCCTCCCTTGGCCCTTCCCTCAGAGGGGGAAGGATCTGCTCAGCCCCACATGGAGATTCAGGTATTGGTGGAACAAAGGGGGTGGGGGTCGGCCCTGTCGGAGGAAGGGGGAGGGGGACTCAGCCTCCTCCCTGGCTGCTCCCACCGCCCTGTGCCCCCCTGGGTGCCGAGGGCCCCCCCCCCACCCCAGCCAGGAGGGGGCGGGCAGGGGCTCCGCAGGGGCAGTGCAGCCGGCAGGAACCAGTGAGAAGGGAAAGGGGGCCGCTCCTCCCTTTGCCCTGGGGAGAGTCTGGGGGCAGCAGGGGCTGAGCAAGGGGCCCCTCCTGAGTTGATGATCTCCCAGGCTGTGCCCAACCCCACCATGTAATAAAACCTGAAGAAACAGCCACGGGGCTGCCTCCCTCTCTTCCTCTGGGCCGCTTTTGGGGATGGGGCTAACCTCAAGGTCGGATAAATGACTCAAAGGTAACGGGGCTTTTTCTTAAAGCCCGGGGCCCTGCCCTGTGGTCACTCTTCTGTGTGTATGGGGAGGGGGGGAGGGAGGTCACAGCTGCATCCTTCGCCCAGTGGCCCAACGGCAAGGTCACCAGCTCTGCCTTGCTGGGAGAACGTTGGCACGTGCCTGCCCCTCTCTGGGCCTCAGTTTCCTCATCTGTAAAGTAAAGGGTTGGACCAGGCGACTCGAAAGGCCCAGCCCCTGGAGCCAGGCAGGTCTCTTCCTGCCTCCCGGCATCCCTAGAGTAGCTGAAATCAGGATAGCAGCCCCCGCCCCGACCCGCTTCCCAGCCTCACCCTACTGTTCCCCATGGCCCTTTGCTTCACAGCCTCTGCTGTGTCCTAACCCCCAGGGTGCCCCCTCTGCATCCTGCTGTGACTTCTCTTGGTCCCCTCCACACCTCGCCATTGCTGTCACCCTTCTGTCGCCAGTCTCAGAAAATATAAACACCCGGGCGCCTGCTCCACGTTCCCTGAGCCCGCCTGCCCGCAGGACCCTGGGCTTCTCTTTCTTGCCCAGCAGGGCCTCCCACCCCACCCTGCTCCGTCCTGGCCAAGCCCTGCTAAGTCTCCACCTTGCTCCCCTGCCCTGGCATCCCTGCAAAACAGGGGGCCCCTAGGCAGAGGCCTTGCCTGGGGCCAGGCGAGGCTCCCCCCCCCCCCCGCTCCACTCAGGCCAGGGGGGACCCTCACCACTCCTCTTGGGGCATCTGGCTCGCCGAACTGACCTCACATTTTGTGTCCTGCTTTGCAGAACCGTCCCCAGGACGCTTGTTAAAAGAACAGACCGTCCAGCCTGCCCCCATCCCCATTCTGGCTAATTAAGACCGGGGTGGGACCCACAAATGTCCATCTCAGCAGGGCCCCCAACGCTGTCTGGCCGCGCCTGTGGGAAGCCTGAGAGGCTAGGGGCTGGAATGCTTTAACATCCTCCACCCCCCCCCCCCCCGGACCTGGAGCTGTCCCCCTAGGGTCTGTTCTGTCCTCTCGTCCTGCAGGCGGGCCCAGCAGGCAAGAGATCGCCTGCACGGGCCTCTGGACTAGCAGGCCATAGCCAAAGCACCAGAGGTCCTCTCTGACCGCTGCCGCTTGGTCGCTAAGGCTCCGCCCTCCCAGCACCCTTTCAGCTCTGGCCACGCCTCTCAGCCTCCCACGGGAGCCCCCCCTCTGGAGTGTCTATCTCCCTGTCTCCTCAGCCTCCCCGGCAGCGTGTCTTCTGAGGAGGGGCTCTGAAATCCTCCAGACCTCAAGCCCCCACCAGGCCAGGCAACAGGGGATCAGAACAGACCCCTTGGAATGGTCCCTGGGTGATTCCTCTGTCACCCAACCCCAATCCATGGAGGCACCTGGAGGACACTGAGGGTCCTTCAAGTCCATCCTTCCTGCCCTGCTCATTAGAGCCTACCCTCGCCCTCCTGGAGTCCTGCAGTGGTCTCCTCAAGGCCTCCCTGCCTCCCACTGCGTCCACACTGCTGCTGGTGGTCCATTCCACAATGTGAATCCACTCGCGTGTCACTCTCCTGTCATAAAGGCTTGCGTGGCTTCCCAGAGCATGCAGGGTCAAGTCCTAAGCTCAACTCCAAACTCTTTGTCAGCTGCTCTGAGTCCCCCTTCCCACCCTTCATTCCTTCCCACTCAACCTCTGTTTCGCTCAAAACAGCTTACCAATATGTCCCGTTCTGGTGGGACTCTGCATTTGCACGTGCTGTTCCCCTGTCTGGAATGCCCTTCCCCACCTCGGCCGTCTTCGGGCCACACAACTCAAGTCTCACCTCCTCCAGGCAGCCTTCCCTGACATCCCGAGTTCTCGGCTACCCCAGAGCCCCTTCATGCTGGATTGCCATCCCCAGGCCTCCTGAGATCAGGAGCTGAGCTCTGTGCATCTCCGTGGCCCCACTGCAGGAGTTGACACACAGCAGGAGAGCCTGCCGGGTAAATGGTGCCAAGAATGCAAAGGGAGTGTTGTGCCGGAGAAGTGGAGGACTGGGAACCAGGAGGTGGGGCTTCCACGCCAGGCTTCACCCCCAACCACGGGTGTGCCAATGAGGACGGCTCTGCTCCTCTCTGCCTCAGTCTCCTCCCAGGCTTCCAGAAGGAGCCCATCACTTGTGCCATCCTTCGCTCTGATCTCCGGTTCACCAAACCCCTGCCTTCCTGGGGTTGGTCCTGGGACCTGGACAACTGCCCGGGAGGTCACTCTCCCGCCCCCACTGACCTAACCTTGGCCTTCCAGACATTTGACGAACAGACCGGGCAGGAAGCGGAGGCTCGCACAGTCGAGAGCGTGAGGTCAGTGCTCCAGGGCCCTGTTTAACCCCCAGAGCAGAGCCTCAGATCAAACGGCTTTATTCCACAGGGCGGCGGAGCTCACTTCCAGGTGAGAGTGAGCAGTGGAGGCCCGGGGGACAGGTAGGGGTGGGGGGAGAACCCTACACCCGGGGCTCCCCCACCCTTTGGCTTACGGTGGCAGCTGGCCCAGCTGGCTGTCTCCGGGGCTCTGCGGGTCCCTCGAGGGTGCCTTCCATCCACACCCCACCCCCCCCCGGCAAGTTCACGGGCTGGGATCTGCTCGGCATTGGCAGAGGGGAGCCCAGACACCTCTCCTGGGACCCGGAAGCCCCGTTGGTGCTGCTGAGCCATTTCCCCCACCCCCAGAGTCAGCAGTGGAGGAAGGGGGAGGGGGAGAGGGAATCAGAAGGCGACAGGGCTGGAATGTGAACCCCCTCAGCCGGGCCTGCTGACCATCCCGGCCCTGGGGTGCAGGGGGAGTCGACCACCAGCTGCTGGCCCTCCTCTTCCTCCTGTTGCCCTCCCCGGGGCAGATGTCAGGGAGCAGGTCGGGGACCACGGGACGCCACCCCCTGCCTCTGCGGGGCCCTGCTTGCCCCCAGAAAACTCGCTCCCCTGCCTCGTGGGTGCCCTGGCCACTTGAGTCCGGGAGGTGGGCCCCAGCTCCGCAGGGAGGGCAGCTCCTCAGCTCAGCACCTGCTGGATCCAGCCAATCACTCCTGTGATGCGGGTGTAGACACCAAAGTAATTGGGCCGGCCACAGCCCAGACCCCAGCTGACCAGCCCCGCCAGGAACCAGCGGCCACTGGGCTCCTTACACACAAGCGGGCCTCCCGAGTCGCCCTGCAAGGGGGAGAAAAGAGACAGGGCCGCGTCAGGGTAAGGCGAGGGTCCTGGCCGCTGGGGATTTTCCAGCCGACAAGAAAGTCACACCCCCTTCTGAAGCCTCCACTTGCCCCGCGCCTGGTAAGTGGAGAGAGCCCAAAGCAGCCCTGCCCATGCTTCCGCGGGTCCTGGCCGTCGCGGAAGTGTCCGCGGGTGTCCCCACGCCCCACTCACCTCTGCCTCCCTTCTGTGGGCTCCCATCCTTGCCACTGTGTCCCCTCAGGCAAAGTGCCTTGCAGGGGCAGGGGGCGGAACCGGGTTTGAGCCTTAGACCTGCCCCCCAGGGTTCTCTTGGGATCTGGGACAACCTGGGGCAAGTCTCTCCACCCCACCCCCACCCGGAGCCTCAGTTTCCTCATCAATGAAGTTGCGGCTAGCCAGCCCCGCGTCGCTGGGAGGCTTCAGGGCCTCGGCAGGCCGGCGCGAGCAGAGGGCCAGGCCGTGGGGGGCAGGAGGGCCACCCTCCCCCCCTCCCTCCTCTTGCCCGCCCCTGCCTCCCCCAGAGTCACCTGGCAGGCGTCCTTCTTGCCCTTCCGGTAGCCAGCACACAGCATGCGGGGCGTCACCTGGTAGCGATAGGCCTCGCTGCACAGATCCTGCGGGATCAGCTGCACATCGACTTTCTGCAAACCGTTGCTGGTGGGGCCTGCCCCGTGCAGCCGAGGACGGAAGGCAGACGTGAGATCTGACTCTTCCTCCCGCCCTTCCCCTTGTTCTCAGGAGCCCCCCGTCATCTGCGCTGCTCACCCCCGACCCCGCCGCCTCCCCATCACGCGGCTCTGGCTCCGCCCCCCCCCGGGCGCCCCCCCCCCCCCCCCCAAAGCCTATCAGGACTAGTGTCCTTCTCCCCACCCCCCAGCCCCTCCTGCTGGCGGCCTCTTGCCTGCACTGCTCGGTGACGGCTCCTGGGGGGATCTTTCCAGAGCGCACACCTGACCCCTACACTCTTCCCCTAAAAGTCATCAGTGCTACCCCAGCATCCAGCCCAGTGCTTTTCCACGAGTGCTTCATGTGAGACCCCGCAGGGAGCCTCAGTCGGCACTGTGCCTGGTCCCACCCTGAGATCTGGTCTGTTTGGCCAGCGGGGGGCTCGATATCGGTGTCTTTCTGGAAGCCCTCAGGTGGTTGGTTTTTTGTTTTTTTTTTTTTAATGTTTATTTATTTTTGAGGGAGAGAGTGCAAGCCAGGGAGGGGCAGAGAGAGAGAGAGAGAGAGAGAGATTGGGAGACAGAATCCCAAACAGGCCCCAGAGAGAGAGAGAGAGAGAGAGAGAGAGAGAGAGAGATTGGGAGACAGAATCCCAAACAGGCCCCAGGCTCCGAGCTGTTGGCACAGCCCGATGTGGGGCTCGAACTCACGAGCTGTGAGATCATGATCCGAGCCGAAGTCGGACACCTACCCGAGCCACCCAGGCACCCCAGCCCTCAGGCGGTTCTAAAGTGCGGGTCGGTGACAAAGCAGGAAAGACTACCCAATGGAAAAAAGACTGTCTCTTTAACAAATGGTGCTGGGAGAACTGGACAGCAACATGCAGAAGGTTGAAACTAGACCACTTTCTCACACCATTCACAAAAATAAACTCAAAATGGATAAAGGACCTGAATGTGAGACCGGAAACCATCAAAACCCTAGAGGAGAAAGCAGGAAAAGACCTCTCTGACCTCAGCCATAGCAATCTCTTACTCAACACATCCCCAAAGGCAAGGGAATTAAAAGCAAAAATGAACCACTGGGACCTCATCAAGATAAAAAGCTTCTGCACAGCAAAGGAAACAATCAACAACACTAAAAGGCAACCAACGGAATGGGAAAAGATATTTGCAAATGACATATCGGACAAAGGGCTAGTATCCAAAATCTATAAAGAGCTCCCCAAACTCCACACTCGAAAAACAAATAACCCCGTGAAGAAATGGGCAGAAAACATGAATAGACACTTCTCTAAAGAAGAAATCCAGATGGCCAGCAGGCACATGAAAAGATGCTCAACGTCGCTCCTCATCAGGGAAATACAAATCAAAACCACACTCAGATACCACCTCACGCCAGTCAGAGTGGCCAAAATGAACAAATCAGGAGACTATAGATGCTGGAGAGGATGTGGAGAAACGGGAACCCTCTTGCACTGTTGGTGGGAATGCAAACTGGTGCAGCCGCTCTGGAAATCAGTGTGGAGGTTCCTCAAAATATTAAAACTAGATCTACCCTATGACCCAGCAATAGCACTGCTAGGAATTTACCCAAGGGATACAGGAGTGCTGATGCACAGGGGCCCTTGTACCCCAATGTTTATAGCAGCACTCTCAACAATAGCCAAATTATGGAAAGAGCCTAAATGTCCATCAACTGATGACTGGATAAAGAAATTGTGGTTTATATACACAATGGAATACTACTTGGCAATGAGAAAGAATGAAATATGGCCCTTTGTAGCAACGTGGATGGAACTGGATGGAGAGTGTGATGCTAAGTGAAATAAGCCATACAGAGAAAGACAGATACCATATGTTTTCACTCTTATGTGGATCCTGAGAAACTTAACAGGAACCCATGGGGGAGGGGAAGGAAGAGAGAGAGAGAGAGAGAGAGGTTAGAGTGGGAGAGAGCCAAAGCATAAGAGACTCTTAAAAAAACTGAGAGCAAACTGAGGGCTGATGGGGGGTGGCAGGAAGGGGAGGGCAGGTGACGGGTATTGAAGAGGGCATCTTTTGGGATGAGCACTGGGTGTTGTATGGAAACCAATCTGACAATAAATCTCATATATTAAAAAAAAAAAAAAAAAAGTGCGGGTCGGGTGAACTCCTGGTTCAACCTCCTCACAGTGGCCTATGAGACCCCTGTCCTTCCTGCCGGTCCTCACCCAGACCCACCTGCCCCCTGGTGCAGGCCATTCTCAGGGCTCCCTGGGCAGCTTCCTGTGCGCTTAACTGAACACCTTTCTCCTCCGCTTTGTTACTGCCCACCTGTCCTCCTAGCCCCAGCTTAGATATAGCCCCTCCTCTGGACGCCTCCCAGACCGTGCCTGGCTAGGCGTCGCCTCTGGGCTGCCACCGCCGTTGTGCCTCCCCACCCATGTTGGCTCTTAGCACCGTCTCCCCCCACCCAGAATGTTCTCTTTCCATCTTTATAGTCCCTTTGCCCAACTCAATGCCTAGCATATAGTAGGTGCTCATAAATGTGCCCTTGGATGAATGAATGAATGAATGAATGAATGAAAGAGCAAATGAACCAGCCCTTGATTTGCTCTTCTCCATCATCCCCTCCATCCAGTCACTTTCCATCTGAGCCTCAGTTTCCCCATCTTTAAATTATCCGCACGGTCCTGCTGGCCTGCCTCCAGATTGTACATCATGTGCCCGTCTTTAAAGCCACCACCTTTAAGGGGTGCTGGGCATGGCTGTGGTTATGCCAGCCTGGGCCTATATTCACGGAACAGAAGTAGCCTCTAGGGATGGTCAGTTTAGGTGGGGAGGGGAGAAACCCCCCTGCTGCTGAGAGGCTGTAGCAGGAACAGCAGGGGGCCTGGGGTCAGGCGGTCCTAGGTTCCAACCCTCTCTGGCTGTGTGACTTTGAGCAACTGCTAAAAAAAAAAAATGTCTCTGCGCCTCAGTTTCCCCATCCATAAAATGGACCGTAATAGCCACCCTTCGGGGTGTCCGACGGAATACATGAGACCACGTTCCCTAAAACCCAACGTCGATGTAGAAAGTGGTAACAATTAAGAGCGCTCCCCAGGCCCCCTCCGCCCCACCTCTGTCCCAGGAGCGGAGGTCGGAGCTTGCCCGTGGGGCTGTTGGGTTCCTAGCCTGCCCCACCACCTCACCCATATCCCCCAATGGAACATCCCCCCCCCCTCCCCCGCGACCTTCGTTCCCTTTAAATACGTCATGCAAGGAGGGAAGGGCCTGGAAGGCAGGAGCCACCCGCTTCTGTGACAGGCAGCCCCGGTTCACCCCGGGACCAGAGGGCCTCTGGGGTGGAGCCCTGGGGCCCTTTGTCCCGCCCCCTCGGGGCCCGGAAGCGACCGGAGGTGGCCCGCTCCCCGACTCCCTAGACCTGCCCCCCCCCCCCCCCCACCCCCGAAGCCGGCTCACCGCCCTCGCGCAGGGCACCCCAGCCAGTGATCCAGCAGTGCAGGCCGGGCTCGAAGAAGTGGGAGCGCGCGGGCAGGCAGACGGGGCGCACGGCGGGCGAGCGCACCACGGGGTGGTCGAGCTGCAGCAGGGCCACGTCGTAGTCGTGGCTGTCCTCCTCGTGGTAAGGGTGCAGGAGCAGGCGGCTCACCTTGAAGGACACCTCGCCCGGCCAGCGCGAGCTCTGCCACACCTTGCCCAAGAACACGGTCCACAGCGCCGGGGAGGCCATGCTGGGGGTGGGGAGGGGGTGCGTCCTCGCTCAGCCGCGTCCTCTCCAGTCCCAGCCCCTGAGGAGAGCCAGCTTCCCCACGTGGGCCGCGGGCCACCACACCCTCCCTTCCCCCCCGGGTAGCTGGCGTGGGGGGGGGGGGTACAGCGTGGGTGCTGGCGCCAGAATCCACCTGCCTGGGTTCCAGTCCCAGCTTCACCCCTGCCTCCTTGTGTGTGCGCCTCTCTAGCCCTCAGTCTCCCCGTCTGTGAAATGGGAATAGCACCTTCTACTCCTACGTTACTGGGGGGATTCAGTGAGACTGTGCGTGTAAAAAAATTAGCACAGCGCCAGGCAGTGACGAACATTTCTCTCCTTTTTGTCCCTCCGCTTTACAGATGGGGCTGCTGTGAGCTCGCTGAGACCTGCCTAGTCCTCACTGGGGAGGGGAGGGGGCTCCCAGTGTGGAGCAGTCAGCAGAGAAGGGGCAGTGAAGACCCCCACCCCCCGATGTCAGGTCAGGGTCCAAATCTTTCTTTACCTTGCCGGCTGCGGGGAGCCAGGGAGGCAGTGAGAGAATGAGGTGGTCAGACTGCACCCAGAAAGAGCCCCCAGGCACCTGGGCTGGGAATGCAAAGCGGAGCTGGGCTCTGGGCTGCCTGGGGTGGCCCGAGGCGCTGGCGATAGCGTGGACGGGCCACGGCTGAGCGTTGGCCGGGGGCACCGAGAGAACTTGGTCTCTGGCTCTGGATGTAAGGAGCAGGGGGTGGGGCGCCCCGATGGCTCCTGGCCTTTGGCTGGGGGCTGTGTAGACCCAGGACAGAAGAGGAGGTGTGGGAGGGGAGTCCAGGGCTGGCTGTCCTGGGGGTGAGGCAGGGCGGGGGGGATGATGGGCAGGAGATGGGGGCTGGGGTGGGGGGAGGAGGTGTTGAGAGCCCATCGTGCAGATGGAGAAGACCTCTGTGGGGCCGGGTGGCATGTCCCTTCTTGGCTTCTTTGGGCCCCACTCACCAGGTCGGGGGGCAACCTGGCAGAGGGGGGGCATGGCCTATGGCCAGGTCGGGCAGTTCTGTTCTCTGCTGGTACCCCTAGTTTCCGGCCCAGCTCCCTAGCAGGAGCGCAAGAAATATTTCTGAATGAATGAGTAAATGAGTGAGTGGTGAATGAATCACTGACCCAGCTTGAATCGAGATACTGGAAGTAGAGCAGAGAGGTTGAGCATCCTTTCTGGGGCCGCAGACTATGTTCATGGTGGAGCCAGGACTGAACCCAAGGGTCAGAACAGCCCGTCTGTTGGACTTCCACCACCCTTCCTTCCTGCCTGGATCTCAGACCCGCTGTCCACCCCGTGCCATGGCCTTCTCTACCCCGTCTCTTGTGGTCTAGGTGCCCATGCCCCCCACTCACCTGTCCTCCTGGAAGCAGTGAGCGGCTGTTATCACCCAGCGGTCAGCGATCAGCGCCCCCCCCACAGATGTGTCGGCCCCGAACCTGGAGGCTGGCCTGCCAGGGCCACTCGCCCTCCGAAGACACGGCACCGCCCACTATGCGGCCGGAGGGGCCCTGGAGGCCACAGTCTGGGTGCGTGGGGGAGGGGCAGGGCCAGAAGCCGGTGAGAAACAGGCAGAGAGAGACGGAGAAGGGGAGGCATCGAGGAAGGGCAGAGGACAGATGGAAGGAGGCGGGAAAAAGAATAAAGGAGAGGACGGACCCAGAGCAGGTGCAGAGGCAGGACAGAAAGAGACAAAGTGAGCTCTCCTTCAGCTTCCCCGGGTGGGCACCTCCCTCCCCGCCACACTCCAGGGCCCAGCCGCTGGAGAGAGCCTTCTCTCGGCCCGTCTGCCCCGTTGAAGGGCCCCAGGCAGCCGCAGGCCAGGCTTACCACAGTGCTGCTCGTCTGAGCCATCCCTGCAGTCCAGCAGCCCGTCACACTGCGGGTTGGGCTTCTTCACGCAGCTGCGGTCCTCACACTGGAAGGTGAATGTCCCACAAGGCACCCCTGCGGGAGAAGGGGTGGGGATGGGTCACCGAGAGTAGGTGCCCGAGCCCAAGGGAGCCTCTGAAAAAGGCCCAGGGAATATGGAGCCTGGAAGAGGCCGGAGGAGACTGCGGAGTGATCCCTCGACCACACTGAAGGGGTCCCTGGGGCTCCTGCAGCATGTCCTAAAGGCAGGCCGTGTCCCCTCCCCACCCTTCACCCCCTTCAGACTGGTGTGTCGAGACCAAGGCTGTGTCTCCTCAGCAGGCTGTGACTCCCGAGGTCGTGCCTGCCACTCCAGGTGTACCGGGAGGCAGAACTATGCCTCCGCTTTCAGACTAGGCTTCCAAGAACCGGGCCGTGCCTCTCCTGGCATTCTGAGGCTCCCCGCCTAGCCCAGCCTGCCTCCAGACCCCGGCCCCAGCCAGCCACCCACCTGCTCCTCACCGTCTTCGCCGCGAAGACCTTTCTGTGCCACCACCTGGTCTTGGCCTGCTCTCCTTTCCTCCCGCCTCTTTACATTTTACCTCTCTTCAAGGCCATGTTCAAAGCCCACCTCCTCTAGGAAGCTTTCCCTGCCTGATCTCCTCCCGCAGTCCAGACTTCCCGTGCTCCTGGACATGATGTCCAGAAGGTGATGGGCCAGTCACTCATCATGTCTTCCTACTAATGGACAATCCCAGAGGGCAAGGGACTTTTATTCCCAGTCCCTCACTCTGCTTCACCTATCCCTGGGTTGTCTGCAGGTGTTGGTTGGCTGGTTGGATGAATGGATGGATGCATGGGTGGTTGGATGGTTGGATGGATGGATGGATGCAAGGGTGGTTGGATGGATGGATGGTTGGATGATGCATGGATGGATGGATGGATGGTTGGATGGATAGATCCATGGATGGATGGATGGATACATGGATGTATGGATGCATGGATATATGGATGCATGGATGGATGGATGCATGGATGGATGGATGGGTGGATGGATAGATGCATGGATGGACAGATGGATGAATGGATAGATGGATGGATGGATGGATGGATGGATGGATGGATGCATGGATGGATAGATGGATGGATGGATGGATGCATGAATGCATAGATGGACAGATGGATTGATGGATACATGGATGGATGGACAGATGGATGGATAAATGGATGAATGCATGGATGGATGGATGGATGGATGGATCCATGGATGGATGGACAGATGGATGGATAGATGGATGCATGGATGAATGCATGCATCCATGGATGGATAGATGAATGCATGGATGCATGGGTGCATGGATGGATAGATGAATGGATGGATGGATGGATGGATGGATGGATGGATGGATAGAAGGATGCATGGATGGATGGATGGATGCATGGATGGATAGATGGATGCATGGATGCATGGATGGATGGATGGATGCATGAATGCATAGATGGACAGATGGATGGATGGATGGATGGATGGACGGATATATGGATAGATGGATGCATGCATGCATGGATGGATGGATGCATGGATGGATGCATGGATGGATGGATGG
>NW_024422804.1:0-563 GCF_014898765.1 Herpailurus yagouaroundi | reverse complement strand
ATGGATGGATGGGTGGATGGATAGATGCGTGGATGGACAGATGGATGGATGGATGGATGGATGCATGGATGGATGGGTGGATGGATGGATGGATGCATGGATGGATGGATGCATGAATGGACAGATGGATGGATGGATGGATGGATGGATGGCTGGCAGGCTGGCTGGCTGGCTGGATGGTTGGATGGATGCATGGATGGATGGATGGTTGGATGGATGGATGCATGGATGGATAGATGGATGGATGGTGCATGCATGCATGGATGGATGGATGCATGGATGGGTGCATGAATGGATGGATGCATGGTTGGATGGATGCATGGATGCATGGATGGATAGATGGATGCATGGATGCATGGATGGACGGATGGATGCATTGATGCATGGATGGATGTATGCATGGATGGATGCATGGATGGATGCATGAATGGATAGATGGATGGATGGATGGATGCATGGATGGATAGATGGATGGTTGGATAGATGGATGGATGGATGGATGGATGGATGGATGCATGCATGCATGCTTGGATGGATAGATGGATGTTTGGATGGATGCATGG
>NW_024422803.1:0-45283 GCF_014898765.1 Herpailurus yagouaroundi | reverse complement strand
GATGGATGTTTGGATGGATGCATGGATGGATAGATGGATGGGTGCATAGATGGCTAGATGGATGGGTGCATGGATGGATGGATGGGTAAACATGAATACAGACAGGAGACTGGGCAGACCAACAAATGAGTGGATTGATGGTCCAGTAGGGAGACTGACAAACAGCTAGAAGGATGGATAAATGAGTGGATGGAAGGTCCAATAGGCAAATAGGTAGGTAAAGAGACCAATGGTTGGATGCATGCATACATGCATTCATAGATACGTGGACGGAGGATGGAATGATGGACACACAGGTAGTTCAGTGAACTCATAGATGAGTAGATTAATGGTTCAGTGGATTGGGAGGCAGGTTGTTGGACAGATGGGTGGATGGATGGTTGGACGGATGAATGGACATATCAGCATCCATACAGATGGGTTGGTAAGTGTTTGGACAAGAAGGCAGAAGCCCTTGCTGAAGAAGCATGGGGAAGGGCTGGGCTGTCTGGCTAAGCCCATTGTTTGGTTTTCCTCTGGACAGCTGGTCACCCCCCACCCCTACCTCCCTGGCACTGCTCCTCATCACTCCCGTTGAGACAGTCAGGCTGCCGGTCACAGATCCTGGACAGTGAGATGCACGTGCTGTCTTCTTGGCACTGGAATGTGGCTCTGCAGACTGTGTGGGGACACACAAAGGAGGCAGGTGAGAGAAGCCAGAGAAGCCAGGCCGGGACCCTGTGCTGCCTGCAGAACATGTGTTATGATCCCAGATGTCTTTCTTAGCTACTCTACCCACCAAGTTTCACAGCAACCCTGTGAGGTACTGTGAGGCACCCCGTTTCATCAGTGGAAACAGAAAGGAAGTGACTTGTCCAAGGTCATCTGGCTGAGCCAGAACTTGCAGCCAGATGCTCCGGTTCCAAAAATGAGGCACCTTCCCCAGCACATCTCCCTTCCCTCCCGCTTCTCTCCCCAAGGATGTAAAATTGGGTGGGACGGGGTTGGGGGAGGCCTGGGGAGGTCACACAAGAAAAGGCTGCCCCGGTGGTGAATCGGGGGGCCCAGAAGCCAGAACTCAGAGCGACAGGCATTATTCCAAGAGACCACCAGGGCCGGGCAGTGGGGAACATAATTCCAAGAAGATGGCAGCTGCAGTCCGAACCCCTGAGTAGAGGAGTGAAGACCGCACTCGAGGGAGGGAGACACAGGATTATCTCCTTGGCCGCCCACGCCTCGCCTGTCCCTGCACAACAGCCTTCCCCTTCCTGGTCCTCCAGCCACTGTGTTCCTTCTTGGACAGCCGGCTGGGGGCCATGACCTGATGCAGAGAAGCCCTGAGCTGGGAGTCAGGAGACCTGGGGTCCCACCTTATCCCTGCTCCTGCCCCACATGGCGGTCCAGGGGAGCCCACTTTCCCACTCTCCGCTTCCATTTTGCCACCTAGCACAGCGAAGGGAGCCCACTTCCCGGATGCCGAGAAGGGGGGGTCCGCGCGTGACTTGGAGAAGGGGGCTCGGCTCAGCATAGAGAAGAGAGGAGGGGCGGCTCACCGCAGTTCCGCTCGTCCAGGCCGTTGGGGCAGTCCTTGACCCCATCGCAGGCTGGCACACACAGGCCATTCACAGAGCAGAGGAACTCTCCAGGGCAGGCTGGACGGGGAGGGTGCCGTCAGGACGTGTCATCATGCAGACACGGGCAGACGGACACGCTGCATTCGTGTGCTCACGCACGCGCCGGTATGCACAGTGCATGAGGACATACGTGGCCAGGCACACGGACCCAGCACACGCACGGGCGTGTGTGAGAGGGTGTGTCCAGCGAACGCGCGCGCGCGCGCACACACACACACACACACACACGGTCCTTTTGTCTAGCCTCTGGGGATGGGAGGCAGGCGGAAAGAAGCTGCAGGGGCGTCGGGGGGTGCCCGCCCTGCCCCCCAGGCTGCCCCTACTCACGATCTGACTGGTTGTATAATCCGTAGTGCACCTGCACGCCGGGCCCGGTGAGTGGGATCTGGGAGGTGAAGTTCACGGTGATGCTGGCGCTGGCCACCACGGGGATCCTCTCGGCATAGGGCTGCAGGGTGCGCAGGCCACACAGCCTGGGGGCGACCGAGAGAGGCTCAGGGCCACACAGGCCGGCCCGAGGGAAGGGACAGCTTAGGTCCCCGCGCACAGACAGGGCAAGGGCAGAGCAGCCGGAGAGGAAGGGGGAGCTGCTCCCCCATCGTCCACCTCATCTGTCTTGACTTCTCCCTTGGGTGAATGCTCACCCCCACAGTCATCTTCTGGAAATCAGCCTCCGTCATCCCCCTGCTCAAAACCCTTCAGTGGCTCCCCATTCCCTGCGGGATAAAATTCAAAGCCTGGCTCCCTAGCAAGTCCGTGGCCTTCTCTGAGCCGCACGCTTTCCTGCCTTAGAAAATAAGGGAAATGGTCACCCCCGTTGACTCCAAAGCCGACAAAACTTCAGTGTGTCAGTAGAAGGAGGAGTCCTTGACTGGTCTACTGGGTGTAGACAGGAGAGGACGCTCCCCTTGTGCTCAGTGTGGAGGGGGGCAAGGGGAAGGCAGCCGTGTGCCCCCTTCGGTCACTGTCCTGCCCACTGAGAAGCCTCCATAGCCCTGAGGGTCTCCCTGTGACTCTCTCTGGACCTGAGGGAGACACCGGTTCTGCTCCCAGGACCAATACAATAGAGTAATGCTGACGGCCATCAGCTTCTCTGTCCCACGAAGGGGGGACCATTTCCCTGGCCACAGGAGGGCCATCACATCCCTCCGGGACTCCCCCACCCCAAGATGATGCCCTCGTGCCCACAGAGCAGGTGGGAGAACTTCCACAGAGGGGTGAAGTTCTGCCCAGAGAGCAGGGAGGAATCTTCCCATCTCCAGGGATGGAGGTATGGGGGGGGCTCATCCCACCCCACGCCTGGGGGCACCTTGCCTCCCAGAGCACGTGGGCACGCTTTCACCAAGGGGAGGGGGGCAGCCCACCCCCAGAGTGACGGGGTCGCTACCCAGACAGCAGCCTAGGGTTCCCTCCCTTCGCAGGTGGGATCCCCTCCCTGAACAGCTCATGGGAACGCCCCCCACAGGGAAGGGAGCACCCTCACAGAGCAAATAGGGATGCTTTACAGATGCAGGAAACACCCAGAACACAGGTCAGAAAACATGCAGACGGAAGGGAAAGTGCCCCCCCCCCCCAGCAGAGAGGACGGGAGGAAGTCAAGATAGCAGGCGGGAATGCCCCAAAGCATGATGGGAGCATCCCACCGCAGATGCAGCCCACAGAGCAGCTCCCTTGATTTGCAGACGCCGGGTACCTCCCCGGAACTTCTAGAACATGGCAAGCCCTCCACAGTTCACCTGACTAAGCAATGAGTTCATCAGCAAACACCCGAGGAAGATGTGGGGTTGTCTTGTCTGGCCCCTCCCACATCGACAGCAACATCGCAAGGCCTCACTGCCCAGAGATTTCGAGGTTCTTGCAACAACTCCATCTCGTGACACAGGGATTGTTCTCGTCCCATTTTCTAGATGAGGCTCGGGTAGGGAACCATCGAGGTAAACCAGAATCCAGGCTGCTCAGGACCTAGGAGGATGCGCTCAGCCCGCTCTGGGGGGGCAGATGGGCACCCTGGCCGTCACTGCAACGTGAGCCCCACTTCCCGGGTTCCGCCACCGACCCGGCTTCAGGTCCGGCCTCCTCCTGCTGTCTAGTCACAGTGAATCCTCTCCTTGCCTCCAGACCAACAGGCAGTTCTCAAAGTGTGGTCCGGGGCACCTCAGGGCGGGGCGTCCAAAGTAAAAATTATGTTCATAATAATGCTCGGATGATACCCGCCACGTTCACCCGCATTCTCTCAACAAGGATGCGGGGGAATTTTCCAGATGCGGTAGCACGATGTGCTAGCGATAACGGCAGCCGGTTGAATGTGGAAGCAGATGTGTGTATCCGGTTCTGGTCTACTAATCCAGTTTAGGAGAGAGTTGCAAAAACGTGAAACGATATTTTTTCCCACCAACTGTTTTTGGTTTGGGAAAATATATATATATATTTTTTGCAAAATATGTTATTTATGTTAACATATAACGGGCTCGTTATTTTATTTTTTTTTGTTTTTATTTAAAAAAATTTTTTTAATGTTTATTTATCCTTGAGACAGAGACAGAGCGTGAACAGGGGACGGGCAGAGAGAGAGGGAGACACAGAATCGGAAAGAGGCTCCAGGTTGAGCTGTCAGCACAGAGCCTGACGTGGGGCTCGAACCCACCAACCGTGAGATCATGACCTGAGTGGAAGTGGGACGCTTGACCGACTGAGCCACCCAGGCACCACCGGGCTCGTTATTTTAAATGAATTGGTAAGTGTTTTTAAATTTTCGTACCTCTAATTTCTAATGCTGTAAATGTAGATGATATGGCCCGCATAAGAACGCTTTGGGGCGCTCAATAATTTTAAAGGGTTTAAAGGTGGAAAATTTGGAGAAGCCCGGCTCCTCCAGTCCAAGGGGACAAGACAGGGAGGAAACGCCACTAGGGGGCGCCTTCGAGCAGTCCTGGCCCTTGTCCTTTTAGAACTAAGGAAGCAAAGCAGGTTTGGGCTGGTTGGCTGGCTCGTCCATCGGACTGTTTCTAACGTGGACAAATGTTATCATGGATTATTATGCCCGGAGATTTCCCCTGAGGAGCAGGGCCAGCGGAGGTAGGAGGTGGGAAACACGGGGCCAGGGGAAATGTGTCACAGCACAACCCTGAACGTGTTTAATTAAGGCTCAGGGGCGTGAGGCACTGTCCCCACCCAGTCAGGGACAGACTTTGGAGAGACAGGGAAGGAACCAGAGCCAGGTGGGAGAGGGAGTGGAACATTTCAATCTAGAAGAATCTGAGGGCCGCGTGGTCACTCTGAGCTCTGGCTCTCATGTACCAGTGCGTGCTGACCGCACATTTTCCCTACTGGCATCTGAGAGAAGAAATTCCAGAATCAGCCCGTGGCTCAGCCGGGCGCCCCCGGGACCTGTCTGGGCAGCATCTGGGGCTTACCCTGGAGGGCTGGGGCAGGGGCTGGCGACAGCCTTCCTGGGGCAAGTCTCTCCATAAGAATTCAAGGCAGAGGCTACAATCTAGGGACTCAGGCTGACTCACCCAAGTTAAAGATGGTCTGTTTCGTCGATGCAATGTTAAAATAATTTTTTTTTTTCAAGTTCAGTCAGCCGCTAATTTCACATAATAATCTAGATTCCTCTTCTGGAGAGGAAGCCCCAGGAACACTGGCTGGAAATAATCAGAAGCATGTGTAGGGCTGCCCCTCCCTCTCCGGCTCTCCCCGACACAGCCTGCCTCACGGAGTGATGCACCAGCTGGGCCCCTGTGCGCATCTGCATGTCTGGATCCTGCCGCAAAGCCTTCTGGGGAAGGGCATGCACCTCCGCTGGCTCTCTAATTCCTCCCCATCCAAGCGTCACCTCCTCCCCCACCAGCCCTCTTCAGGAGGCGCCAGGAGTATCTAAAGGCCGTGGAACCCAGCTCAGCTGCAAAGCGTGGGGGTCCGGAGGCACATGTTTGCGCAGTGGCCGGCTTGCTTTCTCACCTCTCCGGGTTGGGGGTTTTTCCTTCTCGCCTGACCCAGACTGTCAGAAGAGACCCTATCAACCTTCTTGCATATCAGCAACTCCACACCGGGAGGAATTCAAGAAAGATTGGGTGGGTGGATGGAAGGAAGGAAGGAAGGACCCAGGATGGCTGCCTGCACGCACACATTCCCTTCCCTGAGGACAGATTACGTGCGAAGGCGCGTCAGAAGGCGCAAGCACTAAAGAACGGACAATAGCAGCGTCTGGCGTGGTGGCCAGAGCTCTGGACCCAGAGCCGCAGAGCCGAGCTGGAGGCCAGCTTTGCCACGTGAAGCAGCTGCGTGACCTCGGGCGCATCGACCTCAGCAAGCGTCAGTTTTCACGTCTATAAAATGGGGGTGATGATATCTCCCTTGCGGGGTATGTTAAGGAACACGTGCGAAAACGACTTCCCGGAAAGCCAGCTGCTGATGCCATCGGGCTGGGAGCTCGTCTAGGGCAGCAGCTGGAGCCGGGCCTGCACACGGCCAGCACCCAGCCCTGGGGTCGGGCTGACCTCCGTCTGACCGGGAGCCCCCGTGGCTGCAGGCAGGGCTGGCCACCCAGCGGCACAGAGGCCTAGGAGGGCCACCCGTAGCCAGGTCAGGCACAGGGGGCTCCCGCGGGCCCAGGGAGCCGGTGCTTCTGCCTCTCCCGTCAGCGGGAGGGAAGGGGAAATGATCGGGCAGATCACGAGAAAAGTGACATCACAGGAGAGGAAGCTGGCAGGAGGCAGATTCCCGGTAGAGGGGAAACCTATGCCGCGGTGACGCCCAGCCAGAGCGGGTTCTGTGAAATCAAGCCGCCGGTGGCCAGGCTCACCAGGCCACGTCCCTCCCCGCCGCCTCCGGGCCACTCAAAGGGCGCGAGGCCTTGGCTGTGGGCGCCGGGAGAAGCCGGGTAGAAAGGAGGGAGGTGGGAAAAGGCAGAAAGGGCCCAGAGGAGGGAGGCCACAAAGCCGAGGATGCCCAGCCTTCCCTCATGGCTACATCGTCACCTGAAGGGCAAGCCCCCTTTGCCCCCAACCCGCCCTCTATCGCTCCTCGTCCGTGGCCATTCTGGGTCCAAGGGCCGTGCCCTCCCCCTCCCTATACACCCTGTGCCTGCAAATCAACACCCTTCCCCGGACCTCTCATATCTTTGCCACCCACACAAGCAAATTTTCCAACAAATGCTCATTCAAAGAGTTTCTCAGCGTCTACGCTGGATGATCATTATCAAAAAAGAGCGAAACTAGAGGAAATGTTTGTCCGGTGCTTATGATCTGGAGACACACGTCTGCCTTCCCTTCCACACTCAGACATGGGCAGGGACTCCGGGGGGCCGGCCTGGGGCGTGAGTCTCCACCTGGGGACCCTGGATCCTTCCCGCAGGTCTCAGGAGATAGAGGTGGGACTTCCCAGGCCGTTCTCGGAACTGGCGAGGGCCACAGAGGCCGTCAGTCCCCTCACCCGGGTGCCGGCGGGCTGGTCAGGAGCGCCGTGGCCAAGAGAGTGAACAGCCAGCACAGCTGCTCAGAGGCTCTGCAGGAGAATCCGCACTCGGGTGGGCACTTACGGGTGCAGGCGAACATGCGTGGACTCACGCACACAGGCATGCGTATGCACACCCACACACGCTTTGGATCCGACCGCCTCGCCCGACTCTGGTTGCAAGAGTGACTCCCCTGGGTCCCCAGGGAGCTCCCTGAGGATAAAGGTGGAGGTGCCCAGAAATGACACCCGCACGCTGGGACCCATGGGACAGGGTGCCTTTTGTTTCCCGAACAGCACGGGCCTGAGGTCGCACTACAGGCATTTCGCCTTTTTCCCCTTTAACCACAGTCCCTGATGAATTGCCAGGGCCCCGGAAAGGATGATGACGAGTCAAGGAGCGTCGTCAACCCTGTGACCTCTTGTCTGAATAGCATCGACCGACAAAGCCCGCGTTGGCGAAGGTGGACACCAGTCCCAGAATCCGAGGCTTTTAGAGTCCTGGAACCTTTTTGCATTTTATGTCCTGGAATCTCGGACACTCAAACTCCGTGAAGCCAAGACGTCGGGAACTTTGCACATGAGCATCCCAGCCTCTGAGGCCAGAATCCTGGGACTGGAAGGGAGGGCAGAGGCCCGACCCTACTAGGTGCAGAAGCTTCTCTCCAACGTCCTTGGACCCCACCCCGGCCGGCAAGGCTACTTCAAGATCCCTCTTCTCTCCCCAAACGTCTGCCGCCCAACAATGGGGCCCCGGGAGGGCCTCCTACTCCCCCTACCCCCGCAGCCCTGCCTGTAACTTACGTCATCATCTCACCGCTACAGGTGCCCGAACCTTCCCCTCTCCCTCTGGGGGCCGCTCCCACTCAGGGCTTAGGCATGGAGCCCCTCCCATCGTAAGTATCCCCTCCCCCAAATGTCCCAGGTCACCCACCTCTTCCCAGACTGGGGAGAGCATGTCTACACTGCCTCCCTTCCCCACCACCCTCCCGCCTCACTCCTCGCAGCTGTCAGGGCCACCGGGGGCCCCAGGTTGCCTGCCCCAGTGGCCATTTACCAGTCCTCCTCCTACTGATCAAACTGCAACCCCGGACGACCCACGGGCGGCCCCGCTGTGTCCTGTCCCACCTCCCCGAGGGCTCACTTCTTCCTCCGAAACTCTGTCCTCAGGGGGCCCAAGTCAGGAGAGACAGCAGGGCAAGCGTCCCGTGGGTGATGTGGGTGATACGGAGCGACCCTGGCGATCGGCCACCCTTGGTCACATTAGCCAGAGCGGGCTTGGCCCTGGCCATGCAGCTTTCCAGCCTGGAAGCCACTCGACTTTGGCCAACAGCAGGGCGTGGGCTAAGGGAAGAGGGGTCCCCGGGTGCACGTGGAGTCCTGTGGCTCCGGCATCGTCTCATTTGAGAATTCAGGGGACCAGACAGTGGGGTGACAGCAGCCAAGGAAGCGAAGCCATCCCGCCCGAACCAGAATCAACAGCCAAGGTGTCCGAGACCTTCGGGTGGCAGGACGGGAGGCTGGGGCCGGGGCGGCGGGCCTAATAGCCTCGCCTGTGCCCTGTGCCCTGTGCCCTCTTCCCGCGCTGCCCCTCTGAGGTCCGGGACGTGGGCTCCCCAGGCGGGTGACTGTGGGGAGAGGAAGGGGGCCCCAGGGGGTGGGTACCTCCGGTTCTGGATCGTCCACTGTCCCTGGGTGCACGGCAGGTCATACCTCTGCCTCCGCAGAGCGTAGGCGTCAAACCAGAGGGCTAAGCCGTAGTCCAGGGAGGGCACCTGTGACAGAGGAGTGGTCACCACGCGGCCCGTGGGCTGTGGCTGGGCTGGTGGCCCCACTTCCCAGCCCCGCAAAGGGAGGAGGCCTGTCGACACAGAGGGCCTGCCGGGGCTGAGGTTTGTCTGTCACTCAACACACAGGCACCACTGTGGCCAAGGGAGGCAGACTTGTCCTCCCCTCCCCCTCCCGGGGAGATTTGCACCCAGGGCCCAGCCTGTGGCTGCTCCAGCAGGGGCAGGACAGCGGTCCCCTCCCCGCCGGGGCTTCCTGAGGTCCGTAGGGTGCCCTGGGCGGAGGGCAGATGGGTGGCAGGGCACGGGGCTCACCATGAGGTGCCAGGAGCAGTGGGTGCTGGGCGAGTAGTAGCTGGGAAAGTAAGGCGTGCTGAGGACGCCCTGCGGCTCCAGACGGCCCTCCAGGGTCAGGTTCACCTCGCAAGCTGGGGCCCCGAGAGCAGCTGTTACACAGGGCTCCCCCGGCCCCGGCTCGCCGCGCCTCCCAGCAGGTGAGAGGCAGCCGCAACCCCACCCGCATCCTGCCATCAAACCGTCGAGCTCAGTGGTGGAGTGTGAATGTGTGGCCTTGGGCCTCAGTTTCCCCATCTGCAACACGGGGGCCACAGTAGCACCTACCTCCCAGGGCAGCTCAGCCGATTAAATAGACACGCCACGCACAGAGAGCCTGATCGGTGGTGAGTCCTCAAATAAATGTTACCTATTGGCACGAATTGTGTTGCCCCTGAACGTTTACTACACGTGGTCACCACTGTGCAAGCCTCGCGGTTCTGGGCATCGGGGGAGGGAGAATCATTCCCCTTTGCAAAGCTGAGATTCCGAGAGGAGGAGGGACCTGGCTGAGGTCACACAGTGAGAGGGCGAGGGATCAGGAGGGTTCCCAGGGGCCCCGCCACGTCTCCCCGGAGCCAGGGTCACCTTGTCCCCCTCTCCCCTGAGCTGTGTCAGTGACTCCCTGGAACCAGCACGGGCTCCGGCAGCTCCTCGGCCCCAGGCACCCCCCACAGGGCTGCCGGAACCCAGCCGGGGCCGCTGGGGACCTGGGCCACTGCCAGGAGACCTCTGGGGCCAACACCAGGGGCGGGAAGAGGCAGACCACCAGGAGAGGTGGGGGCAGCGTCTCGTGGCCTCCTGTCTCCAACCCTCTCTTCCACCTGCTCCGGAAACTACAGAGTCGGCCTCGCTGATCCAGGCCTAACGACAGCCAGGGCACGAAGGGCAGGGTGAGCTCTTCCTGGGAAAGGGGGTGTCAGCGAGGGAGATCCGGAGCAGGAGGACAGCGGGGAGACCCGCGGGCAGCCTGGGGAGCCCTTCCCGGAAATGGTGTGGATAGCCCTCCCTGAGCCGAACGCCTTCTCCAGAGAGATGTGGGGCTCACCCTAGGTATGCGAGGGTGGTCTGGGGGTGAATCTGAGGTTCTCGGGGCCTCCTGACCACAGACCCACCCTCTAGCCTCAGGCAGGTGCAGGGGCGGGAGGGGGGTGGGCGGGGGGGGGGGGGGGGGCCAGGGGGGGAGCCGGGCGGGGAGACCCCGGCGCACCGGGGGGGCGCCCCACCACCCAATAGACAGAGCGAGGGCATCAGTCCGGATGAGGGGGGGGGGACAGGGACAGGGACAGGGAGGGCCGGAGAGCCAGGTGAAAGGTAGGGAAATGGAGTGAGAATAGAGGACAGAAGAGAGGGGCCGAGGGCACGGGAGGGTGGAGAGCGGAGGAGCTTCCAGAACCTTCCTTCTGCCCCCGTCCCACTCCCGACTCCAACAGGAAGGTGAAAGGCCTGCTGGCCTGTGCCCTGGGTTTCTCACAGCAACGCCCCACCACCCCCCCCCCATCCCTAGGGACGCGTCCCCTCACCCTGGAAGGCCACAGGCTGCACGGAGAGTACAAAGGGGTCGTAGTAGCTGTGCAGGCCTTTCTTCCAGACCACGGCCATGACGGCGCCGGATGCCAGGACTTCCACCACGGGCTCCTGGCGACTGCAGCCGTAGACCCTGGAAGGACAGAGAAAGGTGGCCGGGGCGGGAGGGGCCCGGGAGGGCGATCTAAGAGCAGCACAGCTGTGGCCAGCCTGCTGTGTGTCCTTGGGCAGGTTTCTGACCCGCTCTGGCCCAGGAGGCTGACTGGAGGCCCTGGGAGGGTCAGGCCAGCTCCTCAGGTGAGAGAGGCCAGGAGGTTGCCTCCCGTCCCTCAGCCCCTGTCCCCTCAGAAGCCCTGTGACCCCCGAGTGCCCGGCCGGTACCCCGCAGGGAGCCCAGGTTTCAGGGTTGAGGGGCCCGAGGTCACCTGTAGTGGGCGCCTCAGCCTTTAACGTTGGGGGTTCTTTTCTTTTATCTGCTTAGCAGCAGAGACAAAAATGTGTCGCCGTCTCCCAGGGTGTGAAACCCATAAGAGAAACCACGGGGTTCAAGTAGGTCGGGGACCCTCCTGCTCTGCCCTCTTTGTCACGGCGCAAGACCCTCTCACGACTCTGGGGTGCAAGTCTGGGGACCCCCTGACCTTATCCGACCCATCATTGGGGACCTGCAAGGCTCTGAGGTGGGATGTCCGAGCTGCCTGGGTACCACAGCGGGCAGGGGCGAGGCCGAGCCGGGTCCCCTCCCTCTGGGCAGGCCGTGTGGGGGGTGGGACTTGAAGAAGCCCCAGGGGAAGCCCGCAAGCGTCCCCACCCTCATCGGGGCTGGAAATCAGATGGTGTCTGACTTCTCCGCCTTCCCAGAGCCCTCCAGGAACCCAGCCCACGCACACCCCAGATTGAGGTCACCATGTGGGGGGCGGTGTCGCAAATGAGTGTGCCGCCTCAGAGCCAGGATATTCAGAGAGGCGGGGGGGGGGGGGGGGGAGGGGAGGGATCTGGGGGAGAACCTCAGCCCTGCCCAACCTCCAGGATTGCCCTTGATCTGAACGCGCGGGTCTCGCCCCCACTCCCGCCTGGAAGCTGGGCCAGCCTGAGCGAGACACAGGAGGCAGCAGCCTGGGGCACCCCCTGCCCTCCCAGCCGGGCCCCTCTACCTGTCACAGAGCCACGTGACACCTGGGCTCACAGAGCCCCTCCCCCACACTGCGGAGGTGGCCACATCTCCTGGAGGCCGAGGCCATTTCCAGCCCCCTCGTGGTCTCCCCCCACCACCCCCACCGCCACTTGCCCGCTTCCTGCCCTTGTCATCCTATCCGATGTCCTCAAGCCCCGCTCCTCTGCTCAAGAACTTTGGGGGGGGAGGGGCTGGTAAGTGGGGGCCACTTACCAAGTGTTACAGCTCAAACTGCTCCTGGCATTCAATGCCCCTCGTGACCCAATCCCACTAGACTATATACAATGAGAGTAGTAACGCACAGCAGTTACTGGATATTTGATGGATCCACTGAACACGTAGCAATAATGGATAGCACTACGATGTGTGAGAAGCGTGGCACCGATGGCTTCCTTTAAATCCTCGCAACAACCCGGCAAGGTGGGTGTGATTCTGCCCCCATTTTACAAGTGAGGAAACTGAGGCTCAGAGAGGCAAAGTGACTTGCCTTAGGACACGGCCCTGAGAAGCACCAGGAGGGGGGTGGTGGGAGGTCTGGGGCTACCAGACCCTGAAGCGTCCTGACAAGCCCTGTCGCCCCTCAGAGCTGAGGTTCGGGGTCATCTTGTACAACCGCTTTGTTACAGGTGGGGAAACTGAGGCTCAGGGAGGGAAAGGGGACGGCCCACAAGACGCAGCCCCTTTCAGCCCCTTTTCCCTTTCTCCGTGGGCTAGCCCCGCTGCCTCTCAGAGACCACACACCGAGGAGCAGGGTCACACAGCCCCTCATCTCGGAACGGGGTGCGATTTGGCCCCCACATCCCCGCCCCCTTCCCAGGACTCACGAGGTGATGAGCCTCCTCTCCAGGGGCCCGGCCACGTCGTACATGGCCAGCCGGTCCCGGCACTCGGCCAGCGTCCACTCGAGCCGGAGTTTGAGCATGAGATCCTTGGGGCCCTGCAGGTGCCACAGGCAGCTGGAGGCCAGGTGGTCGGGCCCCTTCAGCCGTTGGACCTGGCCCTGGCCCACGTAGCTGTAGCGGTAGCAGCCTGGAGGAGGGAGAGGCACAGGCCCCCTGACCCCTGTTAGCCAGGAGGAGAGACCCCGGGGGGCCAGCCGGTCCTCACCTGGGCGGGGGTGGCCCGGGGACAGCAGCTGGATGGGGAGCAGCCCAGATGTGCCATGTCCCTTCTTTCTGTCTCCCCGCTGGCTCCCATCTCTCACCATCCACGCATTCACTCATGGGTCCATTCGTTCATTCGCTTAAGCGCTCACTGACCTCTCCATGCCCGGCGAGTGCCAGAGAAAGGTCTGGTCACCGCCTGGGAGCACCAAGAACAGCGAGGACAGATACAGAGCCCAGCAGTAAGTAACAGCTCAGGAAGCGAGGGCTCTAAGCCCAGCCGGCTGTAGGGCTGGGGAGACCTGGGGTGGGGGTGGGGGGTGGGGGGAGGCAGGGTCACAGCGCGAACAAACGGCCGGTGGCCAGAGGGGGCCAGGGGACTTTGAGGCAAGAGGGCAAGCCGGAGAAGGGAGGCAGGGCCCAGATCACGCCCTGGAGCGGAGACCCTTTCCCTCGTGGCCACGGGGAGCCATGGAAGGTTAGGCAGGGCTGGGGCGTGGCGGGGCTCGGATCACAGACCCCTCTGACTGCGGGGAGCAGCTTCCGGGAGGCCGAGCGACCTGCAAGGTGGCTGTGCAATGAGGGGAGAAGGGCGAGGGGCTCCCGGGGGGCTCTGTAGGCTAAGCGTCCGACTTCGGCTCAGGTCGCGATCTCGCGATCTCGCGGTTCGCGAGTTCGAGCCCCGCGTCGGGCTCTGCGCGAACAGCTCGGAGCCCGCCTGGAGCCCGCTTCCGAGTCTGTGTCTGCCCCTCCCCCGCTCAAGCGCTGTCTCGCACTAATGAACTTTTAAAAAAATTTTTTTGCAAAAAGGGGGGACTAGGGTGAGGGTTTCATTTCAGGTGGAGAGAAGGGCGCGCGCTCCGGTGGGGCCGAGAGGCAGCGCTGGGTCGAGAAAGTGGCCTCGAGCTAATGATGAGGACACAGGACTGATTAAGCATTTGATGCAGGGCTGCGGGGAGGGCGGCTAAGCGCCCTCCACTCACCACCTCACTTAACAGCCCCGTGAAGCAGTTGCTGTCAGCGTCCCCCTTTACAGACCCGGGCCGGATGGGGGCCACCACACCGCCCTGCAGGCCTTGTCACACGCTTAGGGCTGATGTGCGTTTGCGTGCCCACCACGGGGCCTGGCACAAAGCAGGTGCTCCGTACGTGGGGCGAGGGTTCTCTGGGTGAGTGGGGGGAGGGGGAGAAGGGGGAGCTGGGGCAGAGAGCCCTGTGACTTGTCAGCCTCCAGCCGGGCCCCCCCCCCCCCCCCGGCTTGAGGCTCGGACACAGCCAGTCCCGCCGGCTGCCCTCCCTCTGCAGCCCCTTCTCTGTCACGGACTCCCCTCCTGTGTCCGCACCCCGCTGCACCTGCCGCCTGACTGAATCCGTGAGCCTTGCAGGCAATGTCAGGACATGCACGGCAGGCCCCTCTGCACCGTTCTAGCATCTTCATGTGCTCACCCCCTCGGCACGGTTGGTGGGGGCCCTACTGTGTGTTTGATTCAGGCCCCAGGGACCAGCAGCCAACAAACAGTTTCTCCCCTGGAGCCCGGGTCTCTCCTCGAAGCCTCACGCTAGGGTAGCCCGGGGAGCAGCAGGGATGAGGGGAGGCGCCCCGGTAGGTGGGAGGCAGCCTGCTGGGTGAGGGGCTCGCCCCCTGCCCTGCAGTCCCAGCGCCACCTTCTCATCAGCCGCGTGACTCGGTTGCTTCGCCACTCCGTTTTGGCGAACGCCCACTATGGTCGCCCATTTCCCACTTCCTTCTCTGGGGGGTTCTGAGCACCAGTAAGGGAACGGAGGGGAGGATGCTTTGCTCAGATGCTGCTGCCTCAACCCCCTCGTCCTGAGCCCTGGCCGTCCTGACTCCATCGGGGAGTTGATTTCCTCCGGGGCGGGGGGGTGCGGGGAGGGGGCGGATGGGGCACCAGTGACAGGGAAGAGACAGGGCCTCTGATCTGCCTGAGCCAGCACCTGGGGAAGGCCGCCTGGCTCTTCCTGGTCGTCTGTTTTCTTCAAATCTTGCCCCAAGTTGAGGTTTTGCTTTTGCCATTTTAATAATTTCTCTCTTTTTTAATTAGTTTTCTTTGTTTTGGAGAGGCAGAGAGAGACAGAGCACGAGCAGGGAAGGGGCAGAGAGAGGGAGACACAGAATCCGAAGCAGACTCCAGGCTCCGAGCTGTCCGCACAGAGCCCGACGCGGGGCTCGAACTCACGGACCGTGAGATCCTGACCTGAGCCGAAGTCGGATGCTTAACCGACTGAGCCACCCAGGCGCACCCCCCCCCCCTTTTTTTTTGAGGCTTATGAAGTAGAGAAGTACCTGCTGGTCTCTGTTGATCATCAGAAATATGTTTGGGAACCCTGTCACTTCCGGTCATTGGGAGAGAGTAAACGAACATGCCTGCTGCATTCTCCTCGCCTGGCCTTTGCTCACACTGTTCCCTCTGCCCAGAGTGTCCCTTCCTCTTTGCAGCCTGACAGACCCCTACCCATCTCCCATGCCTGAGTCTGCTTCCTGACACCCCCCCCCCACCATGAAGGCATCCAGGACCGCCCGCCCTCCCGGGCAGGAGCAACTTTTCCCTCCCTCTAAAGGCAGGGTCCCTTCTTCTGCTTTGGATTGTGGCCCCTGGTGTCCCTCCGTCCCCAGGGTGGAACGATCCCCCTCTTCCGCTGCCCCTGGGACCTCTGCTCTAGCGCTGGCACTTGGTGTTATGAGATTCTGTTTATTTGTCTCTCTCTCTCCTGGGCTCAGAGCTCCTCTGAGAGCAGGGGTGAGGACACGGTCATCTGATGTCCCCAGAGCAGGCACGGGGCCTGGCATGGGGGAAATGCTCGAAAAAGCCTGTACGAAGGATTTGAATTGTCATCCTCACCCCATTAGACACCGCGCTCCCGGGGAGCAGGGACTCCAGACGTGCACCGAACCGAATAAAGATAATTACGAAGCAACCGCCAGAAACCTGAGGAGGCGTGGACAGCCAGCTCAGGCAAGGGCGGCAGAAAAGCCCATCCAAGACCAAGGGTCACGGTGTGAGTACCGGTGCAGCGGAAGATGATAGGGAGCTACGTAGGGAGATCGATCGATCGATCCCTCCATCCGTCTGTCTTTCACATTCTCCTTTGAACCAGTTTTGCAATATTCTACTGGTTCCCTCGTTAAGAAGTTAAATACATCTTTGATGTGTGCTCACTATAGTTTCGAGAACCATGATTTTAGCTACTTGGAAATCGCACTTTGACCTCATCACCTCCATCCCCCGAAGAAGTGAGCATTTGACCGGCCAGAAGATAAGAGAGGGTAGGACGATGATTTCAATCTTGCCTGCCCCACTGAGAGGGGGCTGATGCCCTCAGCCTGGCCTCAGCTCTGGGTAGACGCTCTAGGTAATGTAAGAAGGAGCTGGGAATTTAGGAGCTTCTGCTCGGGACCACAGGGCACAGCAGCACAGGTTGTGCACTGCACAACTGCAGGAGTCTCCAGTCACGCAGACTCCGATGTGGACAGTGCCGCCTGGCGCTGTGCGGCATGGTGGCCCTGCTGGTACTTTGTTCCCAGGGTGCAGGAGGAGGACTACGGAGCCTCTTGGAGAAAAGCAAAGCGAGTCTGGCAACAGGGCATGGGAGTGGGGGAGGAAGACAGGGCAGATGGGCCTGGCTAAGAAGGGGACGGAAAATGTGAAGGGAGTATCCTTGAACGTGACAGAAAGATCTCCAAGAGACCAAGGTTTAAATGCGAAGCGGCTGATAACGCTTGGAATTGGCAAGAGTATTTTCTACCATTAGTGGAAACCGTAGCTTTCCACTAAACTGAGTTTGGCGATAAGAAAAGGAGAGTCACGTTTATGTGCAATTAACCCGGCTACTCACTCCGACACCCCGCACAGGCAACGCGCGCGCGCGCACACACGCACGCGCACGCACGCACGCACGGGGGTACCATCCCTCCCGTCCCCTGCGGGCCCAAGCCTCGCTCGGGGCTCATCACCAAGCCCACCACGGCAGCCCCCCCCCCCCCCCGGGTCCCTCCAGGCCACTGCTCCCCGCACCCACCGGAAGCCACACGGCCCCCCGACACTCGACCAAAGCCAAGCGCAACAGCGACTCAAAACGAAGCGGAGGGGAAAGAAAAACCCCAGGCGCGTACCCAGCGTGGCGTTCAGGGCAACTATGTCTTTCACGCTGGCCTCTGTTAAAAGGAAACGAACAGACAAATCAACGAAGACCAAAGGTAAATAAATAAAACGAAATGAAGAAGTGCAAGTAAAAATTGCAGCTACCGTCAGAGCCAGCCTGCCTGAGATTGACCCCGAGTGCCGACCCCCTACCGCCCCGCAGTGGTCCTGGCTCCCGGGGTGGGGGTCGCTCGGAGACCACCCCACCCCCACCCTGAGAGCATCCAGGCCTGTGGAGCCCTCACCGGCCCGCCCCACACCCCCCGCCCCTCCCCAGTACTGACCCAGGATCACCAGGCCCTCGGGGTCCACCTCGTAGTCGGCCCTGTAGGGGGCGGGGGCCGAGCCGTTGGCCGTGGACTGTATCTCCTCCGCCAGCAACGCCCGCACCACCTCGGGGCTCAGCATCGGCCGGCGGTGCTCGGGGATTTGGAGGATGAAAAAGAAGAAGCAGGTAAGAGGCCCCTCCCTAAGGCAGGCAGAAGGCGAGGCGGGTGGGAAGGGGCCGGACATCCGGCTCCGGTGGGGGAGACAGCCAAGCTTGGCTCGTGCCCCCCCCCCCCCCCCCCCCCCCCGCGCTGTCGTCCCCCTTCACGTGGAAACCTCCTCCCGACAAACCCGGAGCGAGGCGCTCTCTACCTCCCGGCCGCGCGCGGGCGGGGTTCAAGGGTGTGCCACCGGCCGGAGCCGGACATGCACGGGACAGCTGGGCCACCCCGACTCCCGTGTGGCGTACGCGCGCCGCACAGCCAGGGTCTGGCGTGAGCCCCCCCCCCCCCCCGCGGCCTTGTGCCCATTCTACAGGTGAGGAAACCGAGCTCCGCGAAGGGAAGGCCCATGTCTCGGTGTCCCCATTTTTAAAAACAAGGCCATCGCATCGGAAGCCGCCAGCACCCCCTCCTTGTCTCTGAGTCTCAGGTTCTAGTGAGGGCTGGGGGTGGGGGTGGGGGTGGGGCCCGGGGCGACTCACCCAAACGAATAGACTGAGCTGGAGTTGTAGTAAGGCCCCAGGCGGGTGCTAGCAATGAGCTCCTTGAGCTAAAAGGAGAGGAGACAGCAGCACCCTGGGGACCCTCTGCGGAAACCCCCTCCCACCTGCGCGTGTCCTTTGCCCTTGTCGGTGGCCCTGCTTGACAGGAACCCACCGGGTGGAGAGGCTTGCCCGAGGTCACCCAGCGGAGGAGCGGCGGAAAACAAACTTGACCCCCGTTCCTTTCCCCTCTCCCCATACCTAGGCCTTGCCCCTCAACGCTGCCGCCTACGCCAGACCACCGATGGCTTCCGTCCCTCCTCGTCAAAAGTCGCCCCTCCACTCCGGAGAGCCCCATTCGGCTCCCGAGTCGGGTCCTCACCCCCCCCCCCCCCCCAGCCACCAGCCACGGGGGCTGAGCTGGTCGGTTTGCGTGCGTGTTCGCAGCCCGGCGCGGACGGCAGGAGGTGCATTTGCGGAGCATCTCGGACACCTTGAACAACGTCCCCGCCATCCCCTTTCGACCCCGTGCCCCTCTGGATTATCCGCGCTACAGAGGAAAGAGAGCCTTGGGCGCGTCTCCCAGGAGCAAGTCCCGAGACAAGGGTGTGGGGAGAGTGGCTTCTTGGGGGGTGATTCTGGAGAGCACCGGGAGCTGGGGGACAAGGAGGACAGGCTGGCAGGGGGACAGCCAATGCAGCTGTGAAGGAGGACAGGGCCGTGGGCAGCTGAGGCACCGTCCAACACGGAGCCCTGGGAGGCAGCCCAGAGCTGGCGCCTCACCAAGGCCAAGGGAGCTGGGGTATTTATCTACCCGCGCCCTGTCTGGTGGCTGAAGGTTACTCCCAGGAAGCCCTGCTCCTCAGCACTTCCGGCCTGCCCTCCTGGGTGGGGTGCCATCCCGCAGCCAGAGGGTGGGACGTCCGGGCAGCCCGAGACCATCCCCAGGGCAGGAAACCATCGCCCTGGGGGGGAGGGGATGTGGGTGGGCCCGGACAGCACCCCTGCACGGCCCTGACCTCCCCCAAGGTAAGGCTGCTAGGGAGTGACCATCGGGACTTAACCCAAGTGCGTTTCACCCCCGAGTCCGCTGACTTTCCCATCCCCCTGTCCCCCGTTCCCCTCCCGTCGTGCCTGGAAGAGGACCCGGCTCCCAGCGAGGGCTCTGAAGCGACTGACCGACGGGCTCGGCCTGACCGGGGCCCTCCGCGTCCCTCCCCACCCCTCGTCCGTTCCCTCCCTTCCCTGCAGCCCTTCCCTACCATCCTCTGGGCTTTGGCCGTTTCACTGCGGAAGGCACTGGACTCCCGGCGGGCGAGGTCCTGGGAGAAGTGGCGATTGAGCACGCGGAGGCTCCCCGAGTACACCTGGCTGACCGTGACCTCCGCCTTGTACCCTGCCCGGGAAGAAACCAACAAGGTCAGCCGAGGGAGCCTCCGGTCTCCCCGACGCCTTCTCCTGCCACCCAAACCCTCAGCTCAGCGGCCTGCATCCCGGGCCTCCGAGGCCCCTCCCCCATCATCATCTTTGCCGCGGACGTCGCGTCTTCCGGTTTGTTCGGCGACAGGGAGGAAAGAAGCCCATAGACGGATGGCGTCCCGAAGGCTCCCAGGCAGAAGCTCGGACACCAGAATCAGTCCAGGATACAGACCACACGAAAGCCAGGGGACCCGCGTGGCCGAGAAGGTCAGGTTTGCGCGTTAGCGCCTCCGTGCATCCTTCCCTTCGCCGGAGTCACAGCCCTGGGTCTCTAGCCCCGTTCATTCGTTTATTCACTCAGTCAGCAAACGGTACTTGAGAACCCTACTGTGTTAGCGCTCCAGGTATAACAGTGAAGAAAACAACACCCTGCCCTTAATGGTTTGTTGAGCAAGAAAGGCAGACAATAAATGAACAGTTAGAGGCGTCAGTGCCGCAGAGATCAGGGGTGAGGGCGGGCCGCGACCTGGCGGCCAGGGAAGAAGGCGGATGTTAATCTACAGAAAAAAAAAAACGTTCCAGGCAGAGGGACCAGCAAGCGCAAAGGCCCTGAGGCAAGGAGCTCATGTGGTGTACTTGAGGAACACAAGGAGGGGAGAGTAGGAAGAGATGGGAGGGGGGGGGGGGCGGGGGGGGGGGGGACTTGGGTTTTGCCATGAGGTGGGAGCGGGGGGAGGTTTAAAGGGGAGAGGTTAGGTGCTTTGATCTGCTTTCTAAATCGGTCCCCCTGGTGTTGTGTGAACGGGCTGTAAGGGGGCAAGGGCAGAAGCAGGGAGCCCCGCGGCCGTCGGGGGAGGGGGTCTCCTACGGTCGTCCAGTGACAGTGGCCAGGCGAGGGGCGACCAGGCCTGCTGGCTAATTGGGGCTGGGGTGTAAAAACGGGGAGCAAAGGGGGGCACGGCTGGAGGGTCGGGATGGCCACTGTGTGGGCTGGGGGGTGCGGGTCCAGAGGAAATGAAGGAGAGCCGTGGGCTGCGGTCCGAGGTGCCCTTAGACATCCTGGTGGAGGGCAAGCCCCGGCGACAGAGGAGCCCAGGCTGGACGGGTTTGGGAGTCACCGGGGTATAAAGGACATTTAAGGCCAGGGGCACCGGATGAGACCCTGAAAGAAGAAGGCGGACTAGGGAGAAGGGGAGCCCTCGACCAGCGAAGGACACGCGGGAGAAGCAAACAGTGTGAGCTGGGGGAGAAGAAAATGTGGGGCGCCCTGGAAGCCACGTGAGGAGAGGGTTTCGAGGAGGAGGGAGCGAGGGGCCTGGTCAGATGCTGCCGGTGGCTCAGGTGCAAGGCGGACAGAGGGCCGGACGTCGGATGTAGCGACGTGATGACTGGCGACTTTGGCAAGTGCCGTTGGGGGTGGGGACGGGGAGCCAGATTGGAGAGGGTACCGGAGAGGCTGGGGGTGCAGAAGTAGAGACGGGTCTTTCGAGGAGTTTGCTGCAAAGGGGGGAGCGGAGAAATGGGGGGGGGGCGCCTGCGGGATTTGGTGCCGGGAAGAAGAAAGCATGAACGGTCACCCAGGAGAGCAGGGGAGGGTAAGTACGAGGAAGACAGAGCTGGGCAGTCATGAGGGCCCCCAGCGTAAGTAGGAGGCACCCCAGGGCCCAGGACCTGCCCGCCTGGGGAGCCAGCCCCTACCCCTGCCTCTCCTCTCCCCCGGACCCCTTTCTAGAGTCCAACTGCCACTTAACCAGTCATTGGCTTGTCACTTTGGGCTTCTCCTGCTCCAGTAGCACAGGCCCCCTGTCTGTCTCCCCTTCTAGATTCATCACCTCGCCCAGCACCCGGAGCACAGCGTGAGCCTGGGCAGGAAGAACCCTTCAAATAGCTCCTGGAAGTCCCTCCTTTTACCCTTAAATCCCTTTGGGGGCTTTGGAGCACCCCCCCACCTCCGCTGGGTCCTCAGCCCCAGGGAGCACCCCCTCCCCGAGGGGTGAATGTACTCCCGGAGCAGAATCAGGAGCAATTAGATTTCTCAAAGAAAGACGATTGGCCCTTGGGTTCCTGGCCCTCCAGCCCGACACCGCGGTTTACCCCGAAGACTCATCATCCCGAGGCCTCGGCAGCTCTGTGCTATCTGGGGTACTGGGTTCCTGCCAGTGGTGAAATGCACACAGCTCCCACCCCCACCCCCCCACCCCCCAGCCTGCCCGCATCGCTTGGCTCTGAGCGGATTCACAGTCTAAGTCATGGCCAGCAGGTGCATCAGGCCTAGGCTTCCTAACAGCATGGCCCAGGGGCCGGCTCCAGACAATCCCTACCCCGACGCCCGCTGGAGCTGGGCCTAGGCTGATGTCTGTGATGCCTACTCCATAGTGGGTCCCCGTTCCCTTCAAAGGGCCCGACATTCCACCATGAGACTCAGCCGGTAAGGAGACTATCTAACTTCCGCGGAGTGTTTATGGGAAGTCTCTGATCGCTTGGGCAAGGTGCATTGTCTCCAGTCTGGTTCCTTGGCCGCTCACCTTCCTCTGTCCTAGCCCATGCCGTGCTTTCTGGTGAGGGCAGGGGGCTATCTTCAGAGCCTGGCACAGAGCCTGGGGCACAGAAAGTGCTTGGTACTGAATAAGGGAGTGAGTGGATGAATGAATGAATGAATAGAAGGACAGACAGATGGACCCAAGAACATGGGCCCGTTGCTCCTGGGTCTCCCGGGGACCAGTTGAGGGCTGCGATACCAGAGGGGGAGGCCAAACTTCAGACCAAGGCCAGCGTCCCCTGGCCGCCTGCTCTGGACACTCCAGATCCCCCTTCCCCGTGTGTTGAATTGTAAGCGTGCCCGAGTTTGGGTGTGAAAGCCATCTCTGTGCAGGGACACTCCCCCGGGCGTCTGAGTCCTGTGTCTCCCTCCCCTTCATCCCCAGTCATGCTGGGTCCTGGAGACCCAGAGGCGACAGCTGTGGTCCCCACCCCAGGTGCCAGGTACCTCCCGTGCCGCTGGGCCTCCTCCCACAGAGCCAACTGGCTCTGAGCCCAGGGGCAACCCAGGAGGGCTTCAGGCAAGTGGAGGCAATGTTTACACTCCTGCTTGTCGGTTCACAGGAATTGGGTGCTGTGAGAATACGCCTTCCCCCGCTGGAGGGAGCTGGGGGCGCTTGACTCCAGCAAGGAACTTGCCCTTGACCTGAGCCCAGGACCTAGAACGTAGGTGCAGGAGGTCTCCCATCTCACAGGACGGCAGAAAGACTCAGAGAAGAAGTGCCTTGCCCAAGTTCACGCAGTGAACTCCGCATTCCCCGAGCCTGGACTTCTGGTCTCTCCTGGTAAGCCCCCGACGACCATCCCAATTCCTCCCCAGGCGCCTCTCCCGGACGGGCCCACCGGTTACCTAGGAAATACCAGAGCAGGACCCCCACCGAAGCCAGCACGACAAGGGCCAGCCACAGGGGCGCCAGGCGGAGGTAGTCCCGGGCTTTTCTCTTGGAGTCCTTGGGGGCCTTGAACATCCCCTCCGGCTCTGCCTCCTCGCCATCACCTCCATCGCCCTGTCTGCCAGCTGCCTGGGGGGCCTCGGCCGTGGGCATCCTGGTGGAGAAACAGACCCGGGTTGGAAACGACCCGGCGTCGGCAAAGGAGCTTTTGCCGAATACCAAGGGTGCACGGAAGACAGCAGCCCCGCCTTTGGGATGGGAAGTCCGCGACTCTGGAAGGCGGTGATTGAGAGAGGGCACGAGCCACCTCCTAGGGCCTTGGGGCCGCTCGCTCCAGAGGACAAGCGGAGCTGGACTCCGTCGGGCTCTGGAAACGCCACCTTTGCGGCCGCACCGGCCTCTCTGTGGTCCGAGGACAGAGAGGGGCTTCGGTTCCCAAGCCCCCCACCGCCCCGCGATGGTACCCGCAGCCGGAGAGCCCGGAGTGCAAATTTCTATCAACCAGCTCCTCGAGCCCTTGGCCTTCTGTCCGCTCAGGCGAGTTCCTTCCTCTCGGTTCTCCGTGGCACAGCGTCCCGAAATACCGCTGCCTTCCATTCACGTAAACCCTCCCCCGGCAGCCCCTGAGCCAGTACAATGCTGGGCCAGACCCCTGCCCTTCCAGAAGTGCGCCCTCTGGTCTCCCCGCCCCCCCCCCCCAGCCGAGAGTGTCTTCGGGCCAGAGGAGGCATGAACTAAAATTCATCGGGCGTCTCGGGAACACTTTTCATTTCATCTGCTCACCCAGGGGCGTGGGGCTCGTTGTCCATCTGCGTACCCCTTCCTCGGGCCCACGCTGTGTGGACACTGTACGTGTCTGCCTCAAACCTCCAAACACCGTTCGAGGTTCCGCACCCATGGGGCAGAGGAGGAAGCCGACGGCCGGAGCGTTACAGCAACAGCTCAGTCCGGGATTTTCCTAGGCTCAATTTCCCAATGCGGTTTGAGGATCTGTCACTCACGATCAGCCCCGTTTTACAGATGAAAAACCCGACGCCCTAGAGGCTAAGCCACACTGGCCCAGGGTCACACAGCAGGAAGATGGGGATCAAGCCCGGGGGTGGGTGGGGGGGGGGTTCTGTCTCCCTGCTCCTGCCAGGACCCTGGGCTGCTTCCTGTAAATGAGCTGTTCATTAACAGATCATGACTTCATAACAACCAGATGCTGCCACTCTCAGTGCCCTGGGTCTGCGGCTGTATCTTCGGAACCCCCCAAGGAAACTTCTGGGTGTTATTTGGCTTTTCAGGGAAGGCCCTTTAGCCATCCACCCACCGGCAGGGTCAGGATGCTAGACCCTCGAGAAGTGTCTCACTGCATCCATAAATGCCACTGTGGCTTTAAAATACACCCTCAGATGTGTATGTGGGGGTGAGGGGGTGGGAGGGCTTTCCTTGGGGCTGCGTCTTAGGTTTTCATACAGTGGGTTTTCTGAAAAATGGGGCTCCCCGGCGAAGCTCGAAGCTCTCCCGGCTGGATTTAAGGGGCCTCCTGGCCCTCCTCCCTGCGTCCCTGCTCCCCGTTGCTCCTCTTGGCGTTAAGTCACTGGCTATCAGCCACAGTGACCCTTACAGTGTCCCCTCCCCCCGGAGTGCAAGGGAGGAGGGACTGTTGGCAACCCTCAGCCGGGCTGAGGCTCTTCCAGAAGCCATCAGTACCCACGGGGCCGCAGCCGAGGATGGCCGGTGCACATCCTGCGAAGGTCGGGGCAGCCTCGCCCGCCTCCCAAAGCGTCCGCAGCAACCCTGGTGACAAACTGGCCGTCCCGACAGGCTGGCTCGAGGAGAGCCCAGGTCCTCTCTCAGCCCAGGTCCACCGCTTCTGCCAGAGGTGGCCACACCCCTGGTTATATACTCTTGAGCCTGGATCACCAAGGAGCTATTGCGGGATTTCTCGCACCGCCACGGGGACTTGGGGGCACAGAGGTGAGGTTGAGCGGCTTGGCCGGGGTCTCACAGTTGGTTAGAGCAACAGAACCAGACTGTAAACCCAAGCAGAGTAGCGCCCCGACCCCTATGCTCTGCTGGCTCACGCATCATCGGGGTACCGAGGCGGGGGGGGGGGGGGAACGAGGCCCGGAGAAGGTCAGAGGTCTATTAGGGGAGGCGCCTAGGGGAGCAGTCCAGGGTGGGATGTTCAGCAGGCCTCCCCTCCCTTCTCCCCACCCCCGAGACCAGACCTTCACTCCACGGATTTCATCTTCTTCCTAAGTGTCCCTCACTCGCATCTGGGGTTGGGGGGGGGGGGGGACAGTGAGCATCACAGAGGAGCCCAGTATTAGCAAAGCCACTGGGCAGAAACCCAAGGTAAGATCGGCCCAAGTTGGATCCAGCCCAAGTTGACGGGGGGGGGGGGGTGGGGGGGCAATTCATCGGGACCTCCCCATCGCCTCCCACCTGGGCTCCTGGGGCAGACTCCTCCCTGGGAGGACTCCTCCCTGGGGTCCCCATCTCCTGTCTCCTCCAACGTGCCATCACACTGTCACCGGGCAGCACTCCCTGCCCACCTCCAACCGCTCACCTGCTCAGAACGCCCTCGTGGCCACCTCCGAACCCTTGCTGTAGCGCCCAAGACCCTCCATGCCCACCTTCTCCCATAACCCTAACTCCCGTCCCGCACGTCACCCTGCAGGCCCACAAAGCCACACCTTTGTGCAGCCACGCCCTCCGTCTGAGGACTGCAGGGATCCCTAAAGGCCCCGTGCAAGGCCACCAGCCTGGCGATGGGTCCCCAGGCCCTGGGTAGTAGGCCGCCTCCTCTCCTGGGCGGTCAGATCCCCAGGATGCCTGGCCTTTGGCTTCGTCTCTTCGCCCCACAGGAGAGACAGGCCTGCGTCCTCCTCACCCCTGCTTCCCCGCAGAACCCACAGGCCCTGCTATGTGAATGAGAGAACGAATGGCGAGGGCCCCCAGATCTCCAGACCCCTGGTACGGTGCTCTCTCCTACACCTTGCTGCCTCCAGGAGGTGGAACCTGGGGCTTGCCTGCTGTGTCCCCCTGAACGACTCCATTTAAAACAATAAAAAAAATTTTTTTAAACGTGTATTCATTTTTTGAGAGACAGAGCGTGAGCTGGGGAGGGTCAGAGAGAGAGGGGGACACAGAATCGGAAGCAGGCTCCAGGCTCCAAACTGATAGCACAGGGCCCGACGCGGGGCTCGAACTCACAAACCGCGAGATCGTGACCTGAGCCGAAGTCGGACGCTCAACCGACTGGGCCACCCAGGTGCCCCCGAACCACTCCATTTTTGTCGGGCACCTGCTTGGTGTCGGGCTCTGCACTGGGCACGGGGAAGGGGGGGACGCGCGCTGGTGAATATGAGCCCTGTCTCCCGTCCTCTTGGGGCTGACAGCCCAGCAGGAGATGGGCAGGTGTGACAAGTGACAGCTGGGAAGATGACCCACGACTCCTGTCTTTTACTATGATACAGTGCCCCCCTCCCTGGTTGCTTCCAGGGTTCAGTCCATCAGAAGGGTCTGTGGTTCTACCCTCCAGCTGCTTCCAGAACCCGACCCCTTCCTGGAACCTCTCGGGCTCCCACCGTCATCCAGGTCAGTATCATCCGTCACCTCGACTCCTGCAGTAGCCAGCTGTGTGGTCACCGCCACTAGCGAGTTCCCACACAACCGCCAGAGCAGACTTTTCACCGTGGGCCCCGCTCGTGGGCCTCACATCGCTCTCCTCCACCTAGAACGGAGCCCGAAGCCCAGATCACAGCCCACAAGAGCCTTTGGGACACGGCCCTGGAGTGTCTTTCTGTCCTCTCCCACCCTCTGCTGCAGCCACACCCAGCTCCTTGCCAGACCTTCCACTATCAAGTACGCGGCACCTCAGGGCCTTTGCACATGCTGTTTCCTCTGCCAGGAACGCTCTTCCTTCAGTTCGCCCCAAGGCCTGCTCCTCTCCTTCCAGGTCTTTTGCTCGAATTTCTTCATAGCCCTTCTGGTGACCTACACTGCATGATGCTGAGTGTCCTTTGTCTGTCTCCTCTCTGGCTGAAAGTGGCACCGGGACAGGGGCTTTATTCTGCCCACCGCCGTGTGCCCTGCTCCCAGGGCAGAGCTCGACCCCCAGTAGTTGTCGTCAAGCGAGGGAATGCTGGGATCCCAGCTCCTTCCCGATAGCTGGAGGGCGCTTTGGGCACGCGTGGCCCGGCCGACTTCTCCTGCCTTCCTTTCTCTCTGCTTTCTTTTTCCCCTTGACGCTGGACTTCCCAGCCATCAAATTCTAACAATGAAGACGCTAGAAGAGGTATACAGGTCAAGGGCCCTGAGCTCGCTCTGCATGAAAAGCGTCACGCGGGTCATTTCGGGAACCCTGGAAGTTCTTGCTCGTCACCTGGCTTTCCCTCTGCCTGGGCTGCCCTCCTGTGACTTGGCCCGCTCCCAGCTGACCCCTGTGCGCCTCCCACCTCCTCTTGGCAGTTCTCCCAGGGTGCCTCAGGAGGGGTGGCTGCTTCTCTGGAGCATCCCAGGCCTCCCCCATCAACGCGCAGTTCACCTTGGGACATTCTCTGTCCCCTGAGGGTGAGCCCCTGGAAGGAGGGCTGGGTGTGCCCCAACTGACACCGGCTTCTTCTCTGATCTGAGCACCTGGCCCCTTCCCTGGCACCTGCCCCTCTGCCCTCCAGCTCTCCCTGACCCTCAGAGCGTCCTCAGTCGGCCCACCGGAAGCTGAGCTCCCCGGGGGGGGGGGGGGGGGGGGGGGGGCAGGGCCGGGCCCCCCCCCCTGCCTGCCAGCCCTTTACTGGACAATGTTGCGAATCACATTGTATCTCAGCCTCCGGCAGCCTGGGATGTCCTGCTTTGTTATCTCTATCTAATAGTTGGGGGAAACCAGGTACGGGGAGAGAAAACGACTTGCCCAAGGTCACTGAGCCACCGCAGGGCAGCGCGGGGAGGAACAGACCAGAAATCTCATCTAGAGCCGTGGAAGGCACCTTCCAGCGAGGAGGACCCGGGCCTGGAGCAGATCCCTGCTACGAGCCACGTGGTGTGCGCCCGAGGGTGGGGGGAGCGCGTGAAAGTCCCCTCCACACACACGCGAATACGGTATAAATATGTGATAAACCCACACACAGATCACAGAGGCAGACACACGTTCAGGTACACGCACATCCGTCTGTGACACACGAACTCACGGGTGCATTCCTCAAACTTCACACACGCGCACGCACGCGCAGAGCCGGCTGCACGCAGCTCCGGGCCTGGGACCTAAGGGTCCCCCGTTCGGCGCAGCGTGAGGCTCGGGGCCCGTCTCCCACACCCGAGAGCCCAGGTGGGTGCGTAGGTAGGGAGCAGGGCACATCCAGTGTTGCGGAGTGTGGGTGGGGAGCTCGGCCTGGCAAACGGGGCCCCTCCTCCGCCCAGTCCCTGGCCCAGGGTCCACCGGCCCCACCGGAACCCAGGCCTCCCAGCCCCCGGAGCCCGCAGTGTCCCCACTGCCCCCGTGCCTGCCCATATACCTGGCCTCACTCCGCCCCGTCTCGCCCCCACCCCGGCTCTGGGGACCCCTCGCCCTCTGCTTACCCAGTCGCTGTCTGGCCGACGGGGCCCTGAAGACCTGTTCTCAAAGCAGGGCCGGAGGCTCCAGCCCCAGAGAGCCAGGCCTGGCTCTCAGAACGGACACTGTCACCGGGCCATTCTTAGATCCTGGTCCCCCGTCCCGGAGGCCCCCGCTTACCTCTGGGAGTGGCAGGTGGGTGCCGGGCCTGCACGCAGGCCCCAGAGCCTCTGTTTGTCCAGGCCAAGGTCTCCCTGCCCCCACCAGCCAGCCTGGGCTGGATCAATGGCCCAGAGCCATGGCCGGGCTGTCTGGCCCTTGTCCCCTGTGGCCTGTGGCCCCACCAGGCTCCATGGGCCTTCTGCCGGGTTCAGGTCAGCACGGTGACTGAGCCCAGGTAAACAGGCCGGAGGCAGGAGACAGGCAGCGCCCGCCCCACCCCACCCCACCCCGCCCCGCCCCGCCCCGTGGGCACCCCGGAGGCTGGCGGGCAGGTGCAGGAGATCCGAGCTCTCCCCTGAGGCCTGTTGCCTGGTGACGTTCCTGCCTGGTTACAGCCCCCGGTCCCCTAGAGCATGAGGTTGGGGGGGAGGGAGGGACTGAGGATGGGGGGCTGTGCAGAGGCCCGGGCGGCGGGGGCAGGGGCTCGTGCGGGTCTCCTTACCTAGACTGGGGACCCCGGAGGAGCCAGTGGCCCGGGAGAGAGCAGGAGGCTGGGCCCCTGTGGTCCGGGGACAGAAAGGGGGAAAGCGCGGTCTGATGCTACTTTTCGTTCAGCTGGACGTGATTTCAACTCCTCCCTGATTCTATAGAGGGGTGCTCTCCACTGAGGCGGCCACTGGCCACAGGGGGCCCCTGAGCCCCTGAGGTGCGGCCAGTCCGACCTGAGACGCGCTTGTGGTGAGATCCAGGCCTCAGGGCGAACAAAGAATGTCGGACACCTCAGTGAGAAGTTTCCACATTGATTACACGCCGGCTGTATTGGGTTAAACAACAACTTACCGCAATTCATCTCACCTGCTTTGTGATGTGTGTGTTGTGTGATGTGGCCGTTAACACTGACGTCACGATGGCCAGGCAGACGCGGAGGGGCTGACCCGAGTGGAGTCCAAAGAAGCCGTGTCGCAAGGAGGGGGAGGTGTGAGTGAGGAGGGTCGGGGTGAAGGGCACAGCTCTACACCGCGCACTGGCTGCGGGGGGCTGGCTGGGGACTCTGGCTGGGAGGGGGGTGGGGGGCACCTTCCCTGCCCCCGCCGGGACCCTGGGACTGAAGCCCCCAGCCTTGCCCCACCTCCTGTCACCGCAGCCCCCGGGAAATCTTCCCTCCTCCCTCCAGCCTCCCCTCTTCCCCTCCTCCCGGCCCCCGCCCCCCCACCCTGCTGCAAACTTTCCGAGGGGAAGGGGGTTCTTGGGAGGGCGTGGGGCAGAGAGACTGAGACTTGCGTCTGAGCCGCATCCTGTCGTTTCAGAAGGCAAGGTGGCCCCAGACCGTGGCCGGACGGTCTGAAAAGCAGGCCTCGTTCAATCGGCACCCTCTGTACTTGGCGGCCACCTGGCCATTGATTGGCCACGGCCCGGGGGGAGGGGCTGGGACTGGGGGGTTGGGGGGGGGGGCAGCAAATTGCTGAGCGGGGCGTTTGAAAGCAAAAGTGCAAGGATGTCAACTCCCCAAGAGCTCAGAGAGCCACCACGGGCGGGGGACAGCCTGCCCCGGAGTCAGGGCTCCTGTCGGTCCTCAGGGCAGCCATGCGCCCTGGACACCCTTGTCCCGTGGCAGGGGGACACAGTCCCACACAGACGGGATAAGAGCCTCAGTGTTCCCAGGGTATCTGCATTTCACGTTCACACTGGGTCCCCTTGGTCTCTAGGGACAGAGAAGCCACCTGGAGGCCTGGCCAGTGAGGCTTGGAGGCCAAGGGACACAGCAGGCTTGATCCATCAGGACAGGGAGGGACAGACCTCAGTGGGCCCACCACACTCAGGGGATGAGGATCCAGCCAGACGTTGGAGAGTTCGAGGACCTGACTGGAGTCCTAGCTCTACCTCTTAGTGACCTGGCGAGTCATGTCACCTGCCCAGGCTGCCATCTTGTCAGCTGTGGAAGGGAGATGATAAAGAATCATCTGGAGTCGGGAAGATGGAAGGGAATAGAATTCGCGGGTGCTGTGCCCTCTACACGGGAGGCCTTTCTTTTCATCCGAGGTGGGAGTGAAATTAGAGGTGAGGACGGGCAGGGGCTCAGTCGGTTGAGCATCCGACTTCGACTCAGGTCATGATCTCGGAGTCCGTGGGTTCGAGCCCCGTGTCGGGCTCTGTGCTGACAGCATGGGGCCTGCTAGGAACCCCGTGAAGACAAAGGCTTGGTCTGTCCTGACCCCGTTGGATCCCAGCTGGGCTCACGGGACACACAGACGCTCGCTGAGCGAGCAAATGATGGTTACTGTCATTTCCTTCGATGACGATCTGGTGGGTGTTTTGAGCTCTGGGCCGCGAGCTGGGCCCCTCCCGGGGATGCCTCAAGTCCAGGGTTGGGAGTGGGAATCCGTGACTCTGCTCAGCTGAGGAGGAGACTGAGGCTCCGGGGACGAGAGGCTGACTTGCCCCGGGTCCCACCGCCCGTCGCAGGGGCTCTGGCCTGATCCCTTTGATGGGAGCGGTGTCATATTTCTGGGCTGCCACGAAGAATTACCGTCCCCGGGGCTGGAAACAACAGAAATGCGTTCTGTCAAGGTTCTGGAGGTCAAGATCAAGTGTCAGAGGTCTAGGCTCGCTCTGGAGGCTCCAGGGAAGATTCCTTCCCTGCCTCGTCCTAGCTTTTGGGCATGGCTAGCGACCCTTGGCATTTCTGAGGTCCAGGGGCTGCGGTGGGGGCCGCGGGGGCGGGCCCCTTCTGTGCCACCCAGATGCTGTCTAGACAGGCGATGGGGAGGACCGAGCTCCCCTAGGCTCCAAGGCGGTGTCTTCGTTTTCTAGAACTGTCCTAATAAGGTACGGCCGATGGAGTGGTGTCGAACGACAGAAATTTATTCTCTCACCGCTCGGGAGGCTAGAAGTTCGTGATCGAGGTGTCGGCTGGACTAAGCTCCCTCCGAAGGCTCTAAGGGAGGATGCTTCCTGCCTCTTCCCAGCGTTAGAGGTTGTTGGCCATCCTTGGAATTCACTCAATCTCCGCCTCCATTGTCGCATGTCACGTGTCTGTCTCTGGATCCCTTCTTTCTTATAAGGACGCCAGGCGTGCTGGATTAGGACCCACCTGATGACCTCATCTGATGTACATCTGTGAAGAGCCCTGTCTCCAAAGAAGGTCACATTCATAGCTATCAGGAGTTCGGACTGCGACATATCTTTTAGGGGACGCAAGGTCAACCCCTCCCGGGCAGGGGGAGAGGGGTGGGAACAGGGAACTACTGTTCCAAAGGTCCAAGTGACCCTGAGTCCTCAAGTCGCTTCTTTTTCTTTTTTTTTTTTTAATTAAAAAAAATTATTTTATTTTACTTTTGAGAGAGAGAAGCAGAGCATGAGCAGGGGAGGGGCAGAGAGAGGGGGAGACACAGACTCCGAAGCGGGCTCCGGGCTCCGAGCCGTCAGCACGGAGCCCGACGCGGGGCTCGAACTCACGAACCGTGAGATCATGACCTGAGCCGGAGTCGGACGCTGAACCGACGGAGCCACCCGGGCGCCCTCCCTGCTTCAGAAGCACGTTCCCTCTGCACGCCTGAGCTGCTACCCCTGCCTTGGTCTGCCCCCTCACAAACACAGATGTAACCTGTCACTTCCCCCTCCTTGTGGCCTCTGGGAGCCGTCTCACGGCTGGGGGGAAGGAAGCTCCGTGAGCTGCACACATCTTTCCAGTTGCCTTGACCAAGCCTTTAGGGGCTGCCCCGGTAGGGGCCCCGGAGGCCACCTCTGTCACCTCTGCCCAGCACACGGTGAACGTAGAGTAACTCGCTCGCTCGCTCTCTCATTACACGGGTGTCAGCACCAACAGGGTGCCGGCCTGTGCTGGGCCCCAGGGCCACAGAAACAAACGAGGCTCAGTCCCGGTCCTTGAGGGACGCAGCTCAGCCGGGGGAAGACGGACAGTGCGACAGATGCCAGACTGTTCTCTCAGCAGCAGGCAGAGAACGAGGCCCTCAGCAGCACGTAGGGACACTCCTTAGGAATGAGAATCCGTCAGGATGGCCTGTTATCGACTCAAGTGTGAGACCTCACAGGAATCACTGCCTCAGTGACCCTACTTCCCTCGCCTATAGAGGGATTCAAGGCTCGTAAGGGCTTCCGGTACCCTTATGGAGGCCCTAAGGCTCTGCGATTTTGTGGGGCGCCCGGGTGGCTCCGTAGGTTCAGCGTCCGACTCCGGCTCAGGTCATGATCTCGCAGTCCGTGAGTTCGAGCCCCGCGTCAGGCTCCGTGCTAATGGCTCAGAGCCTGGAGCCTGCTTCGGATTCTGTGTCTCCCTCTCTCTGCCCCTCCCCTGCTCATGCTCTGTCTCTCAAAGATGAAGAAATGTTAAAAAAAAAAAAAAAAAAAAAAAGACTCTGTGACTTTGTGATACAGTTAACCAGACATGGGCTGGCCTCATCCACCACCTCCCCCCCAACAGAAGAAAAATGGCCATTTCACTCCATTTTGCAGGTGAGAAAGTGCAGATGTCACTTGTCAACATCTCACTTGTCAACATCACACAGCCGGGAAGTGCTGGGATTCAACCCCAGGACCCCCTGATGTCAGATTCCCCCAGTGACCACCCCCCTTCTGGGTCTGTGTCCCTCCCCCTTGGGGCCCCTCACCCCTTCTGTCCCAGCTCTGGGTCCTGGCCTCTGGCCTCTGGCCTCTGTGTGCAGGCACAGTTAGAGGAGGACTCAGCAGGTCCCGGCCTGGCCCCTTGACACTTTCCCAGCCAGAGGTCAGGGGAGTGGCTTCTGATCAGGGGTTTGGGGGTTGAGGCCACAGCCGGGGACACAGAATGGAAACTCCTCATGCGTCACCCAGCCTGTCCTCCTCCACTGTGCGGTCCCTCCTGGCGGCGGGGGCTCCCGGAACACGCTGGTGGGGGGAGGTCACCAGCAGGCCTGGGACTGGAACCCAACTCACCTGCTTCCCAGTCCTGTGCTCTTCCCAGGGCTCTGCCCAAAGATAAGTTTTTAAGACTAAAAACCATCAGGCAATAAAAAACTTCCAAGGCACACAGAAGTCCAAGTTTCAACAGATACGTGTACGTTTTTTCTGGTCTCAAAATGCTGTCACAACCAGGGCTCCTCCCCTGCGGGCAGTTCAGTTTGAGGGCCCAGATCCAAAGGCTGGAGGCATAGAAGCTTCTCCAAGGAGCGGCTTTCTGGCTGCCTTGGAGGAAGCAGCCAGCGCTGGCTCGGGTCCCCCGCCCCCTCCGAGTGCCTCTCTCCTCTGGATACCTTGTGTCTTCAGGGCAGCTGTCAACCCAGATGTGGCCGTGATGGCCTGTGGGCTCTGTCCTTTCTGCCGTCCACGTTGGTTCCAATTTATATACAAGTTCAGGTTCTTGGACCTTGTGGGTCCTGCCCTCCTTCCCTTCCTTCCTTCTCTCACCCATCCAGCAATACGCACATTCACTCAATGAACACCCTGTGGCAGGCGCTGGGAGGGACAGCGGTGGGGACAAGGGCCTGTGAGGATCCTTTAGTGTCCCTTCAAGAGCTGCCTTCACTGAGCACTTAGCACGCCTGAGCCTCTGCGCTAAGCACACGGTGTTATTCACTCACTTGATCTCCACAACAACACCATGAGGGAAAGAAAGAGGTACTATTCTGAGCCCATTTTATTTTATTTAAAAAAAAAGGTTTTTTTAATGTTTATTTATTTTTGAGACAGAGAGAGAGCATGAACGGGGGAGGGTCAGAGAGAGAGGGAGACACAGAATCTGAAACAGACTCCAGGCTCCGAGCTGTCAGCACAGAGCCCGACGCGGGGCTCAGGCTCACGGACCGCGAGATCATGACCTGAGCCGAAGTCGGCCGCTCAACCGACTGAGCCACCCAGGCGCCCCTCTGGGCCCATTTGAGGGCTGAGATGACCAAGGCACGGAGTGGCCAGTGACTCGCCCAAGGCCACACAGCTAGAACGCAGGGGCGCAAGGATTTGAACCGGGAGGACTTTAGCACTCACCCGGGCAAGCTTTTTTTCACTGATTCTCAAGTAGCGTCTTACCCAGTCTCTCAGCCATCCAGTGAAACAGGAATGACAGAGTTTCTGAGTTCCGCGTCACAGGGGAGGACAAGAGGTTCTGAGAGGACGGCACACGTCCCCCGGTGAGTTTGGTGGGGGGGGGGGGGGGGGGCGGGCGGCGGCGGGGGGGGGGGCACCGGAACCCTGGGCCCTCACCCCTGCGTTCTCCTATCTCAAGGCCACTGTTAGTGGGGGTTGGGGGATAAGCGGTTGGGTTGTTGATTAAACTTAGCTCAGCACGGGTGCCTGGGCCTGGCCACTGTGACAGCCGGGACATCCCCTTGGCTGGCTTGTTCAGAGACATTTTCCACCACCATGATATGACACACTCGAGGCTCCCATCGCAGGGCCCGGCGGGGTGGGTGGGTGGCGAAGGGCTGTGGGAAAGAAAGGCCAGAAGTGCTGAGTGGGGAGAGAGATACAGGCTGGGGGGAGAGGTTCCCCGTCTACAATTCCAGGAAGCCAGGATGCAGAGGGAGGGAGGAGCTGGCGGGAGACGCATCATCTTCCTCTGTGCACCTGGCCTCGTGCCACACGCTGGGCCACAGAGAGGAGGCTGGCTACTGTCCTTCTGCGGAGTCCCCAGCCCTGGGTGGGGGAGCGACGGTGGAGAACACAGAGAGGGGTAGAGGGACAGCCACACCCTCCTCTGTGGAACCTGAGCCTTTATTGGAAATGGGCTGCATGGGAAGCTTCTGGACGAGTCTCCTGAATTGGGGAGGGAGAGGGACCTGTTGCACGGGGCTGTAGCCAGAGAAGCTCAGCCACCCTTCAGCTACTTTGGGATACAGTTGGCCGAGGACGTGGAAGAAGTAAGAGAAGCAGGTGGCAGGGGACAGGCGGACCAAGGAGGAGGCCGAGCAGGGACCCGAGCTCAAGGCGATGCTGCCGCCTCACAAGGGTGGGGACGGTCTCAACTACGATTACAATCGTGCAAAGGGGCTGCTGTTGTCACTTTTTAATCCTTTGCCGGGAACTTTTAAACTTTTAAACTTCCCTGAGCCTCAGTTTCCTAATCTGCAAAATGGGGGACAAAACACCTGCTTTGCCGGGTCTTTTCAGGCGACGAGGGTAACGCTTGGTAAGCAGTGGCTAAATAAATGTGCCTCTTAATCTTTTCTGAAGTCATCCAGGATGCCAATAATTGAGAGGGCAGGGGTAGGTATTCACCCCAGGATGGACTGTTTCCTCCGTAATTTGCTCGGTGACCATGGACGCTGGAAGTTGCTTGGGGTGGGATCTGGGGAGCGGGGAGAGAGCAGGGATACCAGATGGACTGGGGAGGTGAGGAACAAATATAGTTCGAGAAATTGGAGGTCCGAGAGGCTGGAAGGCCTGCCCACCTCTCCCTCCTTTTCTCTGACCCCCCCGTCTGCCCGGCTGCCTCCTGCTTCCCACTCCGCACCTGACAGGTCTCCCGGGGCTCTCGGCCGCCTGCTTCCCAGCTGGTGCCGCTCCTCTCCCTGAGATCTGACCCAGGCAGGCCTGTCTCTGCCTCGCCCTTCCTGCCCCTACCAGCTGCTTCCTCCTTGCCCTGTCCCCGGAGGCACAGACTCTGACCCACCCAGGGCATGTCACATGGTGGCTTCGGCCCCATCAGTCCACCTGGTGTAAGGTGGCCCCTCATTTCTGCTCGCCGCCAGCTCAAGCCTCTCATCAGACCACGGTGGGGACCCTGGGCATGTTCCCTGGGCATGTCTGCTAACTGGCCCCTCTCCGCTTTCCAGCCCCCATCCCTGCCTGGAAAATCTGGCCTGCGAAGATAAGACCTTCCACTGTGGAAGGAATCTCAGGGGGATCATCTGGTCCAGATAGGTCACCAGGTGCCAGCTATGATCATCTGGGACCTGCCTGCGGAGTCTAAAGCCGTACCCAAACTTCGTGGGAAGGAGAGCTGTGATCGGTTAGCGATGTCTGGTATGAGAGGGTGCAATTGATTAGCAATGTCTGCCATGGGTGCAGCTTTGTGAACGTCAGATATCGCCATCTGTGATCTGGTCCAACTGTTCAGAGTCAAAGGCACTGAAAGGGGAAAAAAATTATATATATATATATATATATATATATATATATACCTTTATTTACATTTATTATATTCGGTTTATATTATATTACTTTATATTACATTAAATGTACATATTAGTCCTATTTTTATGATATTTTATTTTTATTTTCCCATGAGACCATGTCAGAAGGTGCCTAGGCACAGAATAAGAGAAACCTGACTCCTATTAGTGAAAATGATATTCCTTTTATAATCTTTTTGCTTTCTCACTGTTTGGTGCTGGCATGTCTTCAACAGCCTCCCAACACTTGCCAATCCCCTCTTCAAAAACGTTTTTTAGCGTTTTTGTTTTTTTAATTTATTTTTGATAGAGCGTGAGTGGGGGAGAGGCAGAGAGAGAGAGAGAGAGAGAGAGAGAGACGGAAACACAGAGCCCGAAGCAGGGCCCAGGCTCCGAGCTGTCGGCACAGAGCCCCATGCGGGACTCGGGGGCTCGAACTCGTGAACCACGAGATCATGACCTGAGGTGAAGTCCGTCGCTCAACTGACTGAGCCACCCAGGCGGCCCGCTAATCTCCTCTTTAAACTAAGAAAGCGGATTTCCAGCTGGCAACAGATGGAGACATTTTATTGTATTTACTTTTTAGAGTTCCCTTTTATTTACAGAGAATACCGGTGTCTCCATTCACGGAAGCAACAGGACGACTTTTCTTTAAATACAAGTAAACAAAATAGTGAATGGAGTTACAGGAAAATATTAAGTACACAGTAACAGAGATGGCACACGCAGGTCACTGATACATACACTACAAATGAGAAATGTAACCATCCCAAGAACGCTTCAAAGTGGAACCTGGCTTGCAGAGCAGCCTCCCGGTTGGTCCCGGGACACAGCGCAAGGGTCTGGGCACGAGCTCGGGTCTGAGGCTCAGATCAGGACCGAGGAGCTCTGTGGCCCAGAACACATGGCATCACATGGTAGGAGGTGGGACGTGAGCTGGCCAGGTAATGAAGCTCTTCCGTGGGAAGGATCCAAGACTCAGACACCCTCAGGAAAGGGGAGTTTATTCTTGTTTTCTAAGGAAAACAAGAATCTTGAGTGAACAGGCAGCAGCCTCCTTGGCAGCAAGAGTCTCTGTTAACAGAGCCCGGTGCTGTCCTCTATACAGGACGAAAGTCCTCCGCTGCCTTCTCCGAGGGCGCCTTTTCCGCAAGGACGCGCTCCCAGGTGCCTCCCTCCCTGAGCGCACCCTCTCGAGACGGAGAGTAACCTGATTGGCCGGTGCGGGCCCCGCCTCTCTGATTGGGCAGAGCTTATTTTCTGAGCCAGCTCATAGGCTGCTTGTCAGCCTATGGGTGGGCTTGTGTCAAGTGCCCAATCAGGGAGGAGCAGGGCCTATAAATAGAGGGCCTGTCTGGTCCCCCGCTGAGCTTGGACGAAGTCCTTTGTTGGCTGAGGGTGGTAGTATGGGGGCAAGATTGTGACAGACGTCGCAGGTGTGACCAGTGCAATAGACAAAAGGGAAGAGAGATGGAGAGGTGGTGGGGAGCACCAAGAAGGAAGGGGCCGGCTGTGTGTGTGTCTGTGTGTTTGCGTTGGAGGGGAGAATTGCCATTGTGAAGGGGATGAGCCTCTTGCTGGAATGGGCGTGCTGGAGCCTAGCGGGCATGGGGCTTTGCCTCTCTGAGTCTTGACCTCACACGGGTCAAGGCGCCGGGGGTGCTCTGTGCGGTGGATGACGCCCCCTATGTGAAGGCAGCCGGGCACTGGGAGTCCGAGCAAGACGGTTGCAGACGGTTCATTATCTCATCCGGGGGATACGGTGGGGTGCCAGGTACCCCGTGTCAAGTGCGGTGAACGGAGTTGCGCTTCCGGAGGCGGTGTGCCAGCCCCGGAGCCACGCAAGAGGTCCCTCCAGTAGAGGGTGGAGTGGCAGGGGCCCAGATCTGGGCTCCCTGGGACAGCATCGGAACCTGCCACTGACAGGAGGTTCACTTTCCAGCAGCATGCCTTAGGAGTCTGTGAAACCTCCATGGAAACATCCAGCCAGTGTCCCCTCCTCTCCCCCCCCCCCCCCCCCCGGGGGATTTGTGTCCATACTGTGGTAAGGACACAGCAGCGAAGCATGCTGAGGTCAGGAGAGATCCCAAGGGCGGAGTGACAGAGCCGCTGGGTCTAGCCATCCCGTGACCCCGAGAACTGTCCCTCCAGCACTGAATCGTGAAGCCTGGGCACATGAATGGAAGCAGTGTTTCCTTCCAAGGGAAGCGGACCTGACACTTGAGGGATAAGGGGGGTTTGTCCCCTAGATGAAGGAGGCACTGAAGGCACCGGGTGCCAAGCATGTGCCAAGGTGTGGGGGCAGGAGGGAGCTTCTGGTGGCTCAGTAGGAAGGTTCCAGAAGGGAATGTCCCAACACGATGCTGGAGGAGCAGGGGCCGGGCCAAGAAGTGAAGCGGAGGGCAGTGAGGAGGCATGGCAGGGATTTAACCGGGGGAGGCAGCTTAACCATATTTACGTTCTGGAAAGAGTGTTCTCATTGTTCTCATTGTCCTGCGGGGGAGAGGGGGAGGGGGGGAGATGGGGCAGGAAGCCTGCGGAGAAGACCCCTGGAGAGCCCCGAGAACGCTCCCCCAAGAGTGCTTGCAGGGCTGAAGAGGAGGGATGCTTCAGGGACCAAAGCCATGGGGCTCCGTGACTGACGAGGGAGTGGGGGAGTCACGGTGCCCCCACCCCCCCACTCTGCACTTGGGTCACAGGACCAGGAAGCAGCAACTGAGGTCTTTGGAAGTAAACGGCCAAGTGTGCTAGGTTGGGCGGGGGCCCTCTGGGCAGAGATGTCCGGGGCACGGCTAGAAACCGGGTGACTCAGCAGTGGACAAACCTTGAGGACAGCGAGCCCTCAACTGGGCCTGGCACCACAGTGGGCAGTGACCCACCGGGTCGTTGCGTCTACCCCGAGCGAGCTGGGTCCTGATCCTGCAGCTCCTGGAGGGACAGGTAGGCATCGGTGTTCAGGGTCAGGCAGGAGGCAGGGGCTCTGAGCTGGCCTTGCCCAGGAGGGCTGGCCCAGGGGAAGCTGACCCTGACCCCCTCCCCAGGGCCAGGGCCCGGGCCCGGGACCTCCTCTCTTGCTCCTTCCACGGAGCCCTCCAGGGGTGGCTGGATGTCCACCGGCTCAGGTGCCCCTGGCGGGGGAGACATCGGGGGCCGGGGGGCCCAGTCTCTGGGAGCTCCCTCCTGCAGGGAGGGGGCCAGCTTCTTGTCATGAGCTCCAGTGCCCCCCGGGGCCGTGTTTGGGGGGCCCGGGCCGCCGAGGAGGAAGGTGCAGTAGGCGTCTTCCTCCCCGGGCGGAGGCAGCAGGGGTGGCCGGAGAGACCCCGCAGGCGCCCCGGGCCCGGCCTCATCGGGCTCTTCCGTGCAGGGGTCATAGGTGAAGTACACCTGGCAGGCCTCGATCTCCAGAGCGTCCGGGAGGTGGAAGAAGAAATAGCCCTGATTGGTGAAGCAGCTGGTCAGCGAGTGGCCGCTGGTCTCGGCTGGGGACGAGGAGGGCACCTTCTCCTGCTGTAGCAGGAGCAACTGTGTGGCCTTGGCGTCCCTGTCCAGCACCTCCAGCGGGGAGATCTCGGGTGCCGGCGTGTCGGGGCTGAAGGACGACGAGGGGAAGGGAGAGGAGAGCCACTTCTGCCAGGAGAAAGAGCAGCGGGGAGGTGAGTGGGACGCCTCCTCCAGACTCTCAGCCACAACTCCTCTGACTACCGGCTACGCAGGGCGGCCACCTCCAGGAAGGCCTCCCTGACTGCCCGCCCGCCAACTGGCTTGGGGAACGCTCTGGGTCAGCCCAGGGAGTGTGCTTGCTGTAGGCGCCCCGGGGGATGCGTTGTCTCCGCGTGCGCGACTGTCTCTGGGGCACCTGCTGTGAAGCCTGGCGCTGCTCTAGGCACCGGGCACAGGGTAAAATCCTCTGTGTGTCTGGCGGGGGCTGGCACCGGTGTGAGAATCAACCAACCCGTGTTGGAAGCGGAAAGGGCCCTGGAGCACATCTCGTTCACTTCACAGATGTACGGAGAGGGGACGTGCCCCACACAGCCAGTGGCCCCGGGCGCCGTGGAAAAAAAAAACTCTCTGGCGGGGACCTGATGGCCCCGCAATTCTCTCCCTCCCAGTGCCGTGGAGCCGCCACCTCCCGCGCCCTCCATCCACGGAGAGAAGAAAGTGCCCGCCTGAGCCCTTCCCACTTGGCTCTGGGATCCGGAGGGCCCTGGCAAGAGCAGGGAGAACCACGTTCCAGTCCGGGCCCCGGCCCCCTCGCTCACTGTGCGACCCCGGGGGCGGGTCACTGCACCTCTCTGAGCCTCAATTCCACAACAGTGAGCCCCCTCTTTCCCAACTTCCCAGAAGAAGCCGAGGCCAGTCCCGTGACCAGCGCCCGTGTGCCAGGGCCTGGCCGGCCCCCCTCAGAGGTGTGTGTGGTCAGCCACTTCCTGGGCCCAGGGCCTCCGTCCACAGTGCCCTGAAGCGGGGGGGTGGGGGGGGGGAGGGCGCAAGGAGAAGCTTCTCTCCCCCTCTCGCACGCTCACACACTGGCACGCACACTCCCAGATCCCGTGGACAGGGCAGCGGGCCTTGTGGCCCTGTGGCCGGAGGTCCTGGGGTAGAGAGAGAGGAGCGGGCCTCCCACCCCGACACAGAGGAGAGGATGGGGTCCCTCTTGGCCAGCCCCAACCCCCGAGCACATCGTGCCTCCCCAGGGCCTCCTTGGGATACCCTCCCCCTCCACACCCGAGGGCGGGGGGCAGGCACCTAGGCCTGGGGATGCCCTCGTGGGAAGATGGGGTGGTTTGCACCCCTCCGGGAAGGAACTCACTCCCACCCGGAAGGTCCTAGTCCCTTGGAACCTAGATAGTCAGCCAAGGCTTGCATGAATGCCTCTGTTGACGGGGAGCTCACGACCCTTAGGGCTTTAGGAAGAATTTTAAGGAGATGCATTGCTGCACATCAAGAGAACCGTAGGCTAGCGATCCCCAGTCTTGGGAGTTTTCCAAAGAATTCCAGAAGGGGCCCTGATCCCCGGTAACAGAGAACTCCGGCTCTTGATAGCTCGGGCCCAGCATGGCTTCCCGGCCCCTCGGGGCTCCTCCGGATCTCCTTCCACCCCCCCCCCCCCCCCCCCCCCCCCCCCCCGAATCTAGAGAGCCTGGGGAGGGGAGGGTGACAGAAGCAGCCCACCGCATCCCCCACCTCCCTTGACACTTCCTTCCTGAAGCAAGTGTGGGCTCGGGGAGGGGAGGCGACTGAGGTTGAAATGGGGTTCAGAGTGTTACTACTCTCGGGGGCCCACGCTTTAACCGTGAATCTGTGTCTCAAGTGACGAGGTGTGGCTGGAGGACTTGTTAGCACCGGGGACGAGGCAGGGAGCCTGCTCGGGGCTTTGCTCAGGGTCAGTGGAAGCCCTGCGCCCACGAAGAAGGTCTGCGCAAGTGGTGGGGTTGCGAGAATTTGTACCTGGCGAGCCCCACTCGGTGGACAGACTGGGGACAGTAACTCCCGCTAGGGCCCCTCGAGCACTTACTGTGTCCCAGGCAGTGGGTCCATACGCCTGGTAACACTATTTCCCTCCCCTTTTTACAGGCGAGGAAACGGAGCACAGAGAAGTTCTCTAACTTACCAAACATCACACAGCCAACAAGGGGCGGAGCCGGGATTAGAACCCAGTCAGTCTGGCTCGGACGGGAGGTGCCATTCAGCCTGAGAAGGCTGGTGCCAGAGCTGGGGAAAGGGGCCCACCCCCACCCCGGAGGCTATTCCCTTCCTTATTTTGTCTCCTTTCGCAAAGCGCAAACCCACTCACACCTCTGCCCGCTCTCTGGCCAACCCAAGCCGGCCGTGCCTGCTTCTGGCCTCCACCTCCAGAGTCCTACCTGGAAATCTCCTCCATGCACTGACTTCAGCTGGGAGAAGAATTCTGAGGGATCTGGGATGTGACATTTCAGAACCTTCTTCAGCCTGAACAGGAGAGAGGGAGGGAGGGAAGGTGGATGAGAAGGGAAGGGGGCCATGGTGTCCGGCCAGCCCCCCCCCGGCCCTGAAGGCAGGGTACCGAACCCCTCCACATTCATTCATTTGATCAGTATCAAGGGAATGCCCAGTAAGGGAGGGGACACAAGAATGACAAACAGAGAAGGCCCCCGATCTTAAGAAGAGACAGACACGAACCAAGTGTGCGACATTATCATGCGTTCTATGCAAACAAAAAGCGGCAGACTGTGAAAGAGGAAATGTAGGGCTGGTGGGGGTGTGGGGGGTGGGGGGCACGTGAGCCAGACCGGTCAGGGACCACACACAGCCAGGCGTCTGGAGTAGAGTGAACCAGGAGGAAGGAGGCAGGAGAGAGGCCAGATCGTGGGTCTCCTAGTCCAGGCTGTCATGGATGGTGGTTCAGGTTGTGCACTGCCCAAGGGCACCCGGTTCTAGGAGGGTAGTGAGTGGGGGCCGACTTCCAGCCCGTGCTCGGCCTGCCAAGCAGAATGCCCCAGTATCTGTAGGCACCTGCTTCAAAATGTAGTCAGAGCCCCAAGGCCCCAGAAAGCCTGTCTGCCCCGCGGATGTCGGGTCAGCCCTCTCCTCCACCCCCTTCACGTAGGGTCTCTGCGCACCCGGTTTCTTCTGTTTGGGATGCGCTCCCCAACCCCCTCCACCCTGCCTGCTTAGCTCTTCCTTCAGATTTCAAGGGACCCATCACTTCCTTGGAGAAGCTTCTGCCAGCCACCCCTCAGCCAAGGTTCCTCTCCCTGATGTCTATTTCCAATACATCGAACATCTTCCTTTGCCATCCTCCTCGTGGCGTGTCATTGTACTCGTGTGTGATTAATAAACGTCTGCCTTCTCCCAGGGGTCTGTGGGCTCCAGATTGCATGCGTGTGGCCTCCCCTGCATTCCCAGCACTCCGCCCCAGGCCTGGCACTGAGCTGGGGCTCAAGAAACAAAGAAATACACCAACGCGTGCCCGGACCTAGAGAGACCCGTGAGGACACACGCGCAGACAGCCGGCATGTGCACACACACACACACACACTCAGCTCCTGAGAGTAACGCTCGGGGCAGGGTTGCCATGGGGCTCTCCTTCCTCGGACCCCCTGAGGCCGGTTCCACAGGGTTCCATCTTTGGGGGTGGGTGGCAGGGCAAAGCCAGGTGTTAGGCAGGGGGGACTCTCGGGAGGGCAGAGGGAGCACCAGCGTGTCGGTGCGTGTGTCAGAGGAGAGCACGAAGGAGCAGGAAGGGAGGGCGCTTACCATGGCCCGATGTACCGGCAGTTGGCCAGCAAGTAGACCGAGATGATGAAGCCAAAGACACTGCTGATGCCCATGATGATGCGGCCCAGCCAAGGAAAGGGCACAGCCTCCTTCCCTGGGGCTGCCCGGGGGTGGGAGAAGCAGCGAGAGGGGTTAGAGAAGGGCCCCCATCGCCCAGGTCCCTCCAGCATCCCCCTGCCGCTGCTGGGGCCGAGCCCTGGACCCCGTCCTCAGGCCTCCCCCCGCCAGCTGCCCTCGGACCACACCCTAGCCAGCCCCTCTCCTGCCTGAGCTCTGTGCCACCCCTTCTGCCCACTGGCACCTGCGGGCCTCGTCCTGAAGGCCAGGGGCTGGCTCCAGGGGCTCCAAGCCTCGTTTTTGCCCAGCTGGGGCCTGACCCGCACTTGAAGTTCATACTGGGTGTCTGGAGTGAGGGTCTCCAGGCAAATCCATTGCTGGTTCTGCGCGAGGGTCAGCAGGGAGGCCTCCTGGGGCAGAGACAGGCAGGGGTGGGGGCTGTCAGAGCAGAGGGGTCCCCACAGCCCTCCTCACCTCCCACGGCAGGGCTGCCTGGGAGGCTGAGCAAGGAGCTCCTTCCTTCCTCGCCTCCAGCCTCCATGCCCCCTCACCCAGTCCTACCAGAAGGCTCCCCGACTCCCCAGTGCTGAGGCCCCAACCCCAAGCTCATCCCGAACCCCTCCCTCTCACTCAGCCTCCACACACAAAGCCTGCCGCCCATCAGCTCGTTCCCCCTGCGGAACCTATTCTGGACCCTTCCCCGTCTCTCCTCTCCTTCCCCCATCTCAGGCAGGGGCTGGTCTCCCCGCTCCCACCCAAACTCTGCTGCAGTCTATTTTCCACGCACCCAGAAAGAGGATTTTCCCAGGGACCCCGCCCACCTCTGGATCCCTTGTTGCTCCTCCCCGCTCCCCCCCCCCCCCCCCCCCGCCCTCCGCCAGCCCTCAGACACACAGGGTCTTGTCTTTGCGGTGTCTCTTTCCTCTGCTTGGAAAGCCCTCCCCAAACCTTTGCGGGGTCTGCTCCTCCTTGGCCCTCGGATCCCACAAGCAGCCTTCTGTGGGCACCTGACCTGAGGGCCTGCTCTAGGCCCTCTCAAATGATGTCATCCCGTTTAATTTCCTGGGTAGCACTGATCAACATCTCATAGTCTCCAGGGTCCCGTTTGCAGACAGTCTCCCCGCCCTCCATGTGAGTTTCCTGACCCCGGGGGGGGGGGGGTGATCTGGTCAGTTTTGTCCTCCACCCTCTTTGC